>NW_023596545.1:22955667-23000621 GCF_011947565.3 Pollicipes pollicipes
AAAATGTAAGCTCAAAGTCACCTTTCAGCCATATGCAGTGTAAAGGGTGTCTTGAAAACGCACATTTCACGAGGTTAGCGTGTTGGGTCATCGGTTCGTACGACGCCAACTATTCGACTGAAAGGATGTAAATGAGCCACACTCGGCTTTGGAAAGGTCAGATAAGAACATAACCGCTGTTGTGAATGCCCCGGCTGGCCTCATCGATTTTTCCGGTCAACTGCAAGATGTCAAAAGATGGGTGAAGGAAGTGACAGGCGCAGAGGACAGAAAGCTGGAATATGTAAGATGTTGTGAGGTGATGCTGGCAAAAGCCCGTTACAGAACCGCTCTGCCGGTGATGGGCTGGATGGAACGACCTCTGTGACTGATTTCGACTGGATAGTGAGCGCTGATAAATGTGTTTGTCAGTGAAGTATGAGGTTAATGATGCGTTGTGTTATTGCGCAGTACGGATGTATCGCTGCAGCTCAATTGTACCACCAAAGTTTCTGACCGACGTATGTGATAACGAAAATGATAATATAGCTGATAATATGGTGATGGCCATAGCGATTTAATTTATGTGCTTTCATGGCTCCTGGCACAATCTACACAGCGGTGGAGTGAGGCTTGCAACTAACCAGATGCCAGACTACAAAAATAACACTAGGATTAAGATAGCTGATGTGTTACCTTTCTATGCACAATGGCTAAATCTTTAAGTGCTTCAAATTTTTGAAGCTTATTTTGTCTCGAAGACGGCGTATGCTTCATACTAAAAATATTTCTTGTTCCTAATTTTCCGTTTACAATCATGCACGCGTACGCGGAGGGAGAAGCCAACCCTTGTACAACGCATGTGATTTACGCTGTTACCACCAGGAAGGAGCATGCAGCGTCCAGGAAGGACACATGTGCGCACGAACATGTAACTGACTTGCGCGACTATCACATGCCAACAGAGCACATATGCTGGCGTAGGTCATGACCTACCTCTATGTGTGCCCTTAGCAAAAGACACGCTGAGCTTAAAAAGGGCAGCTGATTAGGCATTTTTGGGCGCAGAACTCAAATATTGCGTTGAGAGCGTACTGTAATATCATTCAAATGCACATGTGGTCTCACTAGGTCATGAGAGGACATGCAAGGTTAGGTGAGATCATCCAATGGCCTCTATGGTCAGTTGTGGAGACTTTAGATGAACGAGTGCGATACGTGTAACCACCTCCATGTCGTGAATGTGAAGATGATGAGTAATTTCACGTACCAGCGCGCCTGTTGTCAGTGTGTTATAAATACAATGTACAGTGTCGAAGGGACCCTGTACAATCTCTACAACAGCTGTGCGATCTCGGGTACCTGCAGATGTGCAACACACTATTTCTTACCGCATAAAATATTGTACTGATTACTTAGACCGGGATGGCACTTTAAACTTTGCTGTTGAGTAGTTGTTGAATTGGACCTAAGTTAATCTCAGCTAACCCCTAAGTCACCGTAAGATGGTATTTTTGTCTCCGGGGTACCTTTTCCCTCCAGCTGCACCTATGAAATAAACTTAGCCGGAAACACAGGATAAATAAAGATACATTTTATTTATGGTAATGTTGAAGGATGGCCTGACCTGATCTCACCTTTGTGTGTGTACAAAATGGTGGGATTGGGCTCCCCACGGTCTTAACGCTTACTTGTGTACCCTCGACATCCGTTTTGACGAGTTAGCGTGCTGTTTGCGCGTTTGTGAACTTAACGTGTTTTAACTGCATTTATCAGAATGACGAACTTTTTCCTCTCGTGACCACAAGTGACCTCATATTTGACCTAAGGTAAAAAATTGATGTGTATTCTTCATGATTTGACGAGACCTTCACAACAGTATCTTGGTTTATAGCGTACGACACCAACAGTAGGATTAAAAATTGGTGTAAGATCCTGGCACCCAAAGTTCGTAAAGACGTGAATCTGGGTAAGCATTGGTGATCCCAGGGAATGTCAACTCTGCCCAGCCGGGTGCGGTTGTCTGAGACCCAGGCCCGACGCAGGTTAATGGATGAAGTTGCTGAGTTTTTGACTCAAGTCATTCGAGAAAATTACATAAACTATTTCAGTCTTTTTTTCTTGGATATTGGGCACAGCCCTTGCGTAAAACAGTGGTGCCTTGTTAAGCTACGATTATTTGCGTTGCTCGCTGGCGGTGTGCAAAAATCGTTTTCTGAAAACAGCATCGTGCCACAATATTTCAACTAAGCTACGTCATGGCATCAACAATTAAAATTAACAGCATAATCATAATCAATAGCGCTCAACAGCACTCAGGAGTGTTCAATGCCTCATAATGAGCCATTCACATTGACCATGCTTTGTAATGGATTAAGACTCCGAGCAAGCTGCTTCAATTAGATTTCACGCATTGAGGTTACGAGGATTATTTGCCTGCTCGAATCTCGTATTCGCTTTCGACGTTAAGCACTGGTGTTGGCTTCATACAGCGCGATGCTGTATAAAGTGCGATAAGGCAGGCAGCAGTGTCACATATGTACATATAAGGCGCTGCAATATGTAACATATAAATACAGATACTGTGGATTGCATGCCTCACATCAGCATTGTTCTGAATGAGATTTCGCACTTCCACTCGCCACGTTGATAAAGTCCGTACCATCGGCGCCACTCATGATCAATGTTGGAAGAGACAAGAACGAAATTTTTCCTGTGATGCTCTGAAATCTCGGCCAAATCTGCTTTCATGAAAAATATGTATTTTTGGATGCATATTCCCTAGAGGTAATTTGTTGTGCATTCAGAATAACCCGCTCAGCAGTGTTCTTTGCACGCTATGCCAGCAAGTTCCGTGTGGCTGGATGTTTGTTCAACTTTTTAAATGCTCTCTCTCTCTCTCTCTCTCTCTCTCTCTCTCTCTCTCTCTCTCTCTCTCTCTCTCTCTCTCTCTCTCTCTCTCTCTCTCTCTCTCTCTCTCTCTCTCTCTCTCTCTCTCTCTCTCTCTCTCTCTCTCTCTCTCTCTCTCTCTCCCTCTCTCTCTCTCTCTCTCTCTCTCTCTCTCTCTCTCTCTCTCTCTCTCTCTCTCTCTCTCTCTCTCTCTCTCTCTCTCTCTCTCTTTCTCAATCACAGCGTCTTTGCATTGCGGAGTCCGCCGCGGGACAGGGATTGTTCACTAATGGCAGGATGTTTGACGCAGACAGCCCCCGCTCAGTGTTGTCAGTATTGTCGTTAAGCTGTCGATTAGTGACGCTGCACTTGTCACCTTCTTCAGGAGTGATGTGTATATCACGCTCATGAGTGAACGCTTCCCTACCTCCGGTACCCCACCTCCGGGAGCGGACTCCAAGCTCCGCGTCGATACCCAGCTTAAAGGAGATGTTCGACATTTGAGTATATTGAAGCAAGCATTGCATCGATAACTGAAGCAAGCAGAAGGGCGTCACGAGGCACGGAGCGCTGGAAGCAGACACCAGACCGGGAGAAGTGGGCTGTATATCAGTCCAGCGCTGTCGAGCCTTGCGCCTGCCTTCGCGGCCGGCGCCGTCTGGTGCACCGACCACTCCCTTGTAGCCCGCGTGGGAGGCTCTGGACGGCCCCGGGACGTCCCCGAGGTGACCGTGGCGGCTCCTGGACGCCTGCGAGCGTGACCGGCCAATGCAGTGAGCCCCGAAAATGAGCCAGGCAAAGCATCTGCATGAAAACATAAGGTTGATATCAGACGTAATTATTAATGCGGAATATATTATTTAGGTAGATTGCTGTTACCCACAGAATACAAAAGTACATTTGTCTTCATTGAACATGAGCTATCATGTTCCGAATGAAAGAGCTCAGTTTCGGAGGAATCTTGAGGTCCTGCGTTAAACTATTGTATAGTGGCGCACAATGAGCTGTCATAAACAATGGACACACATCAAATTGGATTCCTTGCTCCGCGGACACTTTTCAGGGATCTCCATGAAAGGGGATGTGGTTTATGTTAGTAACAGAAACTTTAGCAGCAAGATAAGAATTCAGATATTCACGGAATTGAGGTAAGCGATGTGCAAGTAAAGATCAGCCGGTGTGCAGATGGTATGACATTTTGTTTGGCTAATATACCAGACATGCGTCGAAGAGGTATTAGATATGTCGTTGATATCTGAGACCGCGTCGGGACTTGAGTTGACCTTGAGTAAGAATAAGTATTATGGCCAGCTTGGCTAAAAAAAATGTTAAAATCAATCGACCGAGTCAAGGTAGCAATCAAACTAAAATATTAGGCATTTGGCTTAGTGCAATAGAACCAAGCGGTCAATAAAATATAGCAACAGTCGCTCGGTCCATTGGGGGCGTATTTAATGCATGTAACCAAAGACACCTCACAACCAAAGTAAGAATGATGGTGTATGGAAGAATGACCCTTTTGATATCACAAATGGTGCATGTGGCGACATGCCTGCATAAATCTTTCGTCCTCACTGGAAAAGGCAAAGAACCATATTACGAGATTTCTGTGGCGACGTAAGCCCTCGAAAGTCACTAAAGACACTGCTGTCAGGTAGTTGAAGTCGGTGACCGATGCGCCTGACGTGGATCAGATTCGTGCGGGTTTGAGGCTGGCTTGAATAGGAAGGATGCACAATGGCTTTGAATCACTTCAGCGCTAGTTATTACAATTAAGATAAGGCGAGAAAGAAACGATTGTGTTAAGCGCTTGGGTGGAGATCAATTTGCCCCTCCTCAGTTTTTTCCGGAATGATTTCCGAACGGCCCGGCGTAGCCACGCCAGAATTTGCATAGCTGCAGGCAATTAATTTTTTAGTATCAATTTTTTTAAAAAGTATAAACATATTCTAGGTGCCCTGTGATGACAATGACATATGGCAGGTCAAGGTCAGACCATGGCTAGTAGCTGGAGGCCATTTCTTCGGAACCGTTCATTCTGGCACGGCGACCTAGTGTTAGACGAAGTCATACATCTCTGAGATAGTTTCATAGATAATAAACCAGTTGAATTTAGAAGTATATCAAGTTTCATCGACCTAATTTGGAAACCAGTATTTAGAAAACCACTTTTAAAGGGCAAGAATGTGGTTGATTGCAAACATCGCATGACAAAATAGCCCTTTGCTTAGTTAATTCCAGTTAGAGCAAAGTACACGGTTGGAGGCGTATCTCTTAACATCTGCTTGGGTGTGGGGACAGATGACCCCAAGTTTTTTCCAGAATGATCTGAGACAGGCACGGTGCAGCTGCACTAAACTTTGCTCAGCTGTGGGCAATTAAATAGCGAATATTTCGGTAGAAGAGATTACATGCACCTTGTAGGAACGCTGGCCTATCAACGCCAAATTCAGGCCGTGGCTCGAAGCAATGATCATTTCTCGGAAATCGTTTAATCTGATGTGACAACAGAGTGTCATACGAAGCCACAAATTTATGGGATGACTTTTTAGACAATGGGGGAAATGTACTTACGATTACGACAAATTGTATGGATCTTAGGCTCTATTTTATGGCTCTATTTTCTAGAGCCATAAGCAACCTTAAGCCATCATTAGCCATCTTAGGCTCTATTTTATGGATCTAATGTTATGGATCATAAATTAGATCAAAAATAGATTAGTGACGTTGCACTTGTCACCGTCTTCAGGAGAGATGTGTATATCACGCTCATGAGTGAACGCTTCCCTACCTCCGGTACCCCACCTCCGGGAGCGGACTCCAAGCTCCGCGTCGATACCCGGCTTAAAGGAGATGTTCGACATTTGAGTATATTGAAGCAAGCATTGCATCGATAACTGAAGCAAGCAGAAGGGCGTCACGAGGCACGGAGCGCTGGAAGCAGACACCAGACCGGGAGAAGTGGGCTGTATATCAGTCCAGCGCTGTCGAGCCTTGCGCCTGCCTTCGCGGCCGGCGCCGTCTGGTGCACCGACCACTCCCTTGTAGCCCGCGTGGGAGGCTCTGGACGGCCCCGGGACGTCCCCGAGGTGACCGTGGCGGCTCCTGGACGCCTGCGAGCGTGACCGGCCAATGCAGTGAGCCCCGAAAATGAGCCAGGCAAAGCATCTGCATGAAAACATAAGGTTGATATCAGACGTAATTAAGTAATGCAGAATATATTATTTAGGTAGATTGCTGTTACCCACAGAATACAAAAGTACATTTGTCCTTCATTGAACATGAGCTATCATGTTCCAAATGAAAGAGCCTAGTTTCGGAGGAAACTTGAAGTCCTGCGTTAAACCATTATGTAGTGGCGCACAATGAGCTGTCATAAACAATGGACACACATCAAATTGGATTCCTTGCTCCGCGGACACTTTTCAGGGATCTCCATGAAAGGGGATGTGGTTTATGTTAGTAACAGAAACTTTAGCAGCAAGATAAGAATTCAGATATTCACGGAACTGAGGTAAGCGATATGCAAGTAAAGATCGGCACGTGTGCAGATGTATGACATTTTGTATGGCTAATATACCAGACATGGGTCGAAGAGGTATTAGATATGTCGTTGATATCTGAGACCGCGTCGGGACTTGAGTTGACCTTGAGTAAGAATAAGTATTATGGCCAGTTCGGCTAAAAAAATTGTTAAAATCAATCGACCGAGTTAAGGTAGCAAGCAAACTAAAATATTCGGCATTTGGCTTAGTGCAATAGAACCAAGCGGTCAATAAAATATAGCAACAGTCGTTCGGTCCATTGGGGGCGTATTTAATGCATGTAACCAAAGACACCTCACAACCAAAGGAAGAATGATGGTGTATGGAAGAATGACTCTTTTGATATCACAAATGGTGCATGTGGCGACATGCTGCATAAATCTTTCGTCCTCACTGGAAAAGACATAGAACCATATTACGAGATTTCTGTGGCGACGTAAGCCCTCGAAAGTCACTAAAGACACGTTGTCAGGTAGTTGAAGTCGGTGACCGATGCGCCTGACGTGGATCAGATTCGTGCGGGTTTGGGGCTGGCTTGAATAGGAAGGATGCACAATGGCTTTGAATCACTTCAGCGCTAGTTATTACAAGTAAGATAAGGCGAGTAAGAAACGATTGTGTTAAGCGCTCAGATGGAGATCAATTTGCCTCTCCCCAGGTTTTTTCCGGAATGATTTCCGAACGGCCCGGCGTAGCCACGCTAGAATTTCCATAGCTGCAGGCAATTTATTTTTTCAAGTATATTTTTTTTAGTATAAACACATTCCTAGGTACCCTGTGATGTCAGTGACATATGGCAGGTCAAGGTCAGACCATGGCTAGTAGCGGAGGCATTTCTACGGAACCGTTCATTCTGGCACGGCGACCTAGTGTTAGACGAAGTCATACATCTCTGAGATAGTTTCATAGATAATAAACCAATTGAATTTAGAAGTACATTACATTTCATCGACCTAATTCGGAAACCAGTATTTATAAAACCACTTTAAAGGGCAAGAATGTGGTTGATTGCAAACATCGCATGACAAAATAGCACTCTGCTTAGTTAATTCCAGTTAGAGCAAAATACACGGTTGGAGGCGTATTTCTTAACATCTGCTTGGGTGAGGGGGTAGATGACCCCCAAGTTTTTTCCAGAATGATCTGAGAAAGGCACGGTGCAGCTGCACTAAACTTTGCTCAGCTGTGGGCAATTAAATAGCGAATATTTCGGTAGAAGAAATTACATGCACCCTGTAAGGTCGCTGGCCTATCAACGCCAAAGTTGGGCCGTGGCTCGAAGCAATGATCATTTCTCGGAAATCGTTTTATCTGATGTGACAACAGAGTGTCATACGAAGCCACAAATTTATGGGATGACTTTTTAGACAATGGGGGAAATGTACTTACGATTACGACAAATTGTATGGATCTTAGGCTAGGCATGAAGGTCAAATCTAGGTAAGAATAAATGTGCCTTTAACTGGGGTGCATGCATTATGAGATAGCTTCTGGTGCTCATTTCGGATGTATCAATGGCGGGGACCGCAACATGCCCATTCCATGGACTTTTCAAAGGCTAAATAGGTCACTGACCTGCAATGAACCACGTCAACACTGTGTTTTGACGAAAGTGGCGCCTAGCATGATCCCTGACGGATATTTGCAAAAAAAGGAAAAATATCGATAGGTTAGGAGTAGGACAGCAGAGGGGGAGGGGACATATGAAATGATTGTGTATGGGCGCTGTTGTAGCGTCTGGATTACGTAGCACGCACGTAATTATATCGTACGGGTGCTGATTTCTCGCTGCCCATTTGTGCAAGCAATGTGTGATCGCGAATATAAAGAAGGTGTGTAATGTGCATCAGCATCTATCACGGACCGTGTGCGCGTATATCAAATGTGAGCCAATACACAACGTATGTAGAAAATAGGAAACGAAAGTTGCCAGGGATAGGTACTCCTGTGCTTGTCTTTGAATGCACCCGTGGTTATTGTCATTTCTGTGGCAAGTGCTATTAAGTTATTCCATACCCCATGCGAGTTTCGCAGATTCCCTTGAGAACTTTCAAGCTTCTTAGGGTGCGTGCAGCTTAAAATGGTTGTTTGGAACTTTCTTGGACGAACGTGTCTCCAACGTTCACCTAGACGTAATCAAATTTGGGGAACTTTTCCTCTGTTGTCCATCTGTCGGAAATCATATAGATTTCGTTTTTAGCAGCCCATATCTCCGTTCTGTTACTCAAATTTAGTCAACCGGTTTCATAGATTTTAGGGAGGAGGGGCCCCATCACACCCTCGTCCAGATCAAGGATGACGAGAATCCCGCCTGCATTATGGTCAAGGATTGGTGATCTTGGCAATTAGAACTTATGAATGCGTTGATCTGAGTGTGTGGTCTGAGCAAATGCAACCCCTAGATATCAGGTGACGATCCAACGCCGTGAAACTACCCTCTCACTGAAAGAGGGGCTCAGATGCCCTCTCAAGTTTTTCTTCAGAATAGCTTTTGGGCCACTCTGAGCCCTAAGCTGAACATGCTGTTTGTTTTAAGTATGATTTCCTTAAAACATTTCAGGATACAGTGACATACACTCCACAGCAGCTGACTACAGCTATACTACGCCCCCCCCCCCCCCCGCTCCAGTAGTGGGGCCCACATAGGCATCTGCTCGCCATCACCTCCCCCTCCCCCCCCCCCCCCCTGGTTGCAATCAGTGTATCATCAATGCGTTCCTCAGGCCGTGCTCGCACGGATGTTTATAGGGGCTGGTTTCGGCGCTGCACCAGACTCTCATGGCGGGCGGCAAATGGCAGGTCAGCGTCCGGACAACGTCAGTGCGCCGACGCCCGTCGACATGGCGGTGTCGCGTGTGGCTGTGGTCGTGCTGCTCTGTCTGTGTGCCGGCAACGGGGCACGCGCGCCGCCACCCTCGCCGCCCATGCGTTCTGTTGATGGCGATTCGTGGCAGGTGACCATAGTGTTTAATTGGTGGTGCCCTCCCGGTTTGACCAAAATGGACGGTGTCTGCCGAGCTTTTGACATACCGCAAGGTTAGCAACGCCAGTATACTCTCGTTAAGGTGCATCATGCTAGGGTTTGCGACTTTCAAAGAAGTCGACCACCAACCAGCGTGTGGCAATATTGTGCCGTGTCTAAAATGTTGTGTCACGTTAGCACAAGCAAGACCGGGGTCGGCCCGAACCGTATGGCTACCGTCGTCCACTCGAACATACTTCAGACGGGGCAGAGAACCGGGCCCCACCGTCGGAAGGCGATAGCTGAATTATGAGTGACCTGGCAACATCGTCATATACCTGACTGGACCGTGCTTATGCTTCAGGTATCCCTGCAGACCTACCACGACCAGGAGTGGTAGGCCCGTGGCGGTGTGTCGAAGGCCAACAGGAAATAAACGGCAAATGCCGACCGTATTCCATATTTCCATCGGGTTAGTAAAAAAGACTCGTTTCCCTTGGGTCTGTAGCGAGCATGCGGAGGGAAGGCAAAATTTTGTGCAATTTCATAAATGCTTCTAGGCCTCTGCATTGCGTTTTTTACCGTGTATCAATTGTGCAACATTCCTCGGCCTGTGCAGGTAACTTTTTCGATCAAAAATATTCCCCATGTTTTAATAATCACGCGAGGTTGATGATGTTCGTCTCATTTCTTCATACCATTCGTCATTCAATGCTAGCCGTGCCTCATTTGTTCATGCAGCCTAGCCGTCTTGCCAAAAAAAAAACTTATAGGCATTGGTCGATATCTGCATAAAGTTTCCAACAAAAATAGCCATTTAGAAGATCATTCGCTGCAGCTCCGCAGCTGCAGCTCTGCCATTCTTGAGACATAAAACCCTCTTGTTTCTGGCTCCCGCGAAGATGTTGGTCCGCATCATATTGTCAAAAGGTACAGAATGTCCAAAGTACAGAATGCCCAAGGCACAGAATGTCCAAAATTCATAATGCCCAAAGCAAACAAGGCCCAAAATGAGAAGCAACTTCCAACTTGGTGCAGAGCGAAAGCGGTCCGTATCAAAATGCCCAATGTCCAGAATGTCCAAAGTACAGAATGTCCAAAGTACAGAAAGTCCAATGTGCGTATTGTCCAGGGTACAGAATGTTCAAACACCAAAGCTTTCAAACTAGCTCCTACAGCGGCCACCAGGGTGTGCATAATCGCCCTTATTGGCAGGCAGCGTTGCCCCGCCCAGCGCCGGCCACGCGCACACAGCCGACACCATTGCGAAGACCACGCGCGTGAGGCCGGTGGGCCGAATTACTTGCTTAGTAACAAATCCATGTCCGCTCCACGACGCCGTGGAGTCGGCTGGACGCACCGCACCGAGCATTAGTCACTAATTGTCAAAGTTGAGTCCGGTAAGGTTTGCTTGCATTTTGGGCTGCTAAAAAGCATTGAAAGCAGGCGGAACATGAAGTGAAATTATAAAACCACGCACGGGAAGCCACCAACCACGCACGGGAAGCAGTTACTTAATTCGACATTAGGTATACTTAACGTGTTTACCTGTGATGTTTTCCTCGTAACCATGTGCACACCTTCTGTGTACGTGCGCCACTGAGTTGTCCAATGAACCGGTCTGAAATCGTACGCCTCGATTATCGCACCTGAACTGTCCCTGTACTAATGTTGCTGGACATTTGATGTCTTACCCCATTTTTCATTTCATTTTCAATCCTTTGGCTCATACATGACGAGCTTTGACCCCCAACGGAACATTAGGGTTTCCTGGAGCCGTCAACTAGAATGAAGTTAGTGTGAGGACTGCTAATCATGCTACCCTAAAGTCGTTCATATTGTTTGCGTGGGTTCCCGTATTTACTACTACATACATACATATATTGATGGATATATATATATATATATATATATATATATATATATATATGGGGGGTATATACATGTACATATACGCATATAACAAATGACAAGTATTAAAATCTATGTCATACTGCGCAGCCCTTGGAAAACGAGGGCTAAAAAGAACTAAAATATTAAGGCTAAAAGCTAGCGCTACTTTGGCTAAAAAGCCAATGATGTAATGTGCACATCCTTTTTATCTTAAAATTGAATGGCATGATTTCTTTTGGAGGGGACCCAAACTCTAGGGGGCACCACAACGTTGCATAACCCCCCCCCCCCCCCATCCTTCGCGAAATACTGGACCCGCCCCTGGTTGCAGTTACTCCACTGTGCAGTGGTAGCGCGGTATATACCTGTTCTTACATTACGTCATCTATAACGACGTGTTCCACATAAGCAGAATGCCTTGTTTCACCTTTTCACGGCTTCTTTTTGGACGCGAAGAGGAATAGCATTGAGGAGGCGCAATACAAGCGGCACAGGACAATCGTTTTTGTGGGCATACATTGTCATGAAAAACGAGGAGCACTTCCCTGTTCATTCAATTTCAAACACATTATGCTCACACGACTGAAGGCCAGAAGAAACGCGCATCGCTCTCCATATTTGAAATTTCATGGCTGCTTGTTGTTTAGTCATGGGTGTGCCGACGCGAAGTGTAGTATAATCGGGGCACCATGGGCTTGAAACGTATTGCTGTGGTTTAGGTCCCACCTAGCGATGCTACAAATAAGGTGTCGAGGAAGCCATCAACTTTATTGAGCGCTCTGCGCCTGTATGACAGACATGTTGGAGTAGCGATTCTAATTTTAGCGAAGAAATCTAACCAGTCAGTCTCCTGGGCCCTGATGTAGCAAATTTCGTCAATATGTCTGATGTACAACCTTGATTTAAGCCTCATTTGAAAGACAGATGAATGAAAACAAATGCTAGAGCTAGGGGTGGTACACGGCTATTACCTCTATCTATACGTTCAAGTTGTGCACTGAGTTTGCGAAGAGCACCAGGCTATTGTCGAATTTGTGAGATGATTTTTGGAAACAGTCAGGAAGCACTCAGTTGGTGTAATACCGAAGAATGATATGCTATCAAGTTTTCGTCCATAATGCTCACTATACCGACACCATTCTATAAACGGAGAACTCCTAAAAAAATTGCATTCTGTGTCACGTTTAGTGTTTTCGCGTGTAGTGATAGTATCTGAACTGTCATCTTGCTAGACTTTATCATTTATGCTATGTCTGTATTCATCTCTTCGCCCAGTTATATGCCATATAAGACCATGATCGCACATGCGACACGCCGATGACGCTTGCGCGTTTTGGTTCATGGAACAAGCTCACGTCAGGCTTCTTTACCGAAATCGATAGAAGAAGGACTGTCATAAAACTTCATCAAACTTGTCATATATGCATCAATCAAAGGTGTAGGAACGTTTCAAAAGGTGGGGGGCCAAGCTCAAGGTGTACTCCAGGTGCTTTTTCTGGAAAGGGAGCCCGATGACCGGCGGGAAAGGGGTATGGATGAAGGCTTGTTATCGCTTTTTATTCAAATATCATGGCCGCTATGCTAGATATGTATCTAGAGCTGTTTCTCGCTGGCGCACAGTCTTGCCTATTCCACTCATCTGTCATTTGGCAAATAAGGCTATCCAGCTTCCCAGGGTTATTCGTCCATTGTAGCATTGTCCCTCCTAGGAAAGAGAACTTGAACGAGCGGGTAGGGACTTTGGGTCATTGAGGAGGCATCTGCCTCCGCAGTGTAAATGCCAAAATACGGCCTGGACATAGGCTGGGGAGAATTTTGAAAATGGATCAATGGCTCACAGTGCTTTTAAGAATCAAGCCACGTAATAAGGCCCATCTGTCATATGTTCCTTATCTGGGCCCTGCTCCTGTCCGCCGTTGGTGGTCACTGCCCTGGCCCGGATGTCTCCCGCATGACTGACTGCGAGCTGATCGTATGGCTGCTTTGTTGCATACTTTTGGATCACCATTACTACTGCGTGGTGTATGAAACATGTGTTGGACACCTGCAACAGTATTGTTTCCGAAGTATCTTCCCTTATACCACACCGTCGCAGAAAAATAGCCTCCGGGGAGCTGTCTGCCTTAGTTATGGATTGGCCCAACTGACACTTCATTGTCCATCATGAAACGTACACAACATTTGTGCGTAGGCAGGGGCGTAGCCAGAGCTTTGCCAAGGAAGAACACAGGGTTGACAAAAGCCCATCTTATGGTGATCCCCCCCCCCCCAGAAAAAATCGCCGGATGTAGGTTTCTGGTTAATAAGGGACACGGTTTTCTTAAGTCGTATTCTTATTTTTATTTTGTAACCCGAACAGAAACCAGGAGCTACCGTGAGCTCACTTATGTTTGTATTTTAAGGTCAATAAACTGCAGAAATCAGGCTTGAACAGCTGCATGGAATAAATCACCGGCGCTCCTGATCTACAATGGTTTAGCTGACTTTATCTAAGCCGATATAATTCAGGAGCTTTGTCATAATTTGCACCTGGGCTCTACAGACTTTGAGGACATTGCGAGTAGATTGCAGATCAACAAGTAGACAGGCAGATTGGAGATCGATGTGTTTGATCAAAATTTGAAGATGAAAATTTGATTGCAGATCGAGTGGTCAACAACGTGCATTAACATGGCCAAGCCATGCTTGTCTGGAAATGTCCACCACTCAGTAAGAATCTGTTAGTGATACAATTTATGTAACCTGCTGTATTAACATGCGCGCTCGCAAATCTTAGCAACCAAAACCTCGGTACTAGGCGTTGTAGTCTCCATGATTTGCGGAACGTTAGCCCAGTAGCTAACTTTTAGCTGTGGCCCACTGGTGGACGAAAATGATGACGTTTCTGAAATGATTACCTCTAAAAACTGCCATCTACTATTAATACAAGTTATGTGACGTAATTTTGAGCATGCGCACTCTAAAATCTTAGAAACACAAGCCTCGACCACAGGCGTTGCAGTCTCCGTGTGCTGCGCAGCGTCGGCCTAGCAGCTGATCCTAGGCTGTGGCCA
Source organism: Pollicipes pollicipes (assembly GCF_011947565.3). Taxonomy (NCBI): domain Eukaryota; kingdom Metazoa; phylum Arthropoda; class Thecostraca; order Pollicipedomorpha; family Pollicipedidae; genus Pollicipes; species Pollicipes pollicipes. The sequence goes on from NW_023596545.1 coordinate 22,969,989, forward strand.
ACGGGTGGACGAAAATGATGACGCTACTGAAAAAGTATTCTTGAGCGCCCCATGACATCAGATCTTAAATTAAGAAGACAGTCGGAGCGCATATTTCACGTGTTCAATTTTTTTGACTGATGAAATGAACGGATTGGCCGTTAAACCACTGTGAAGTGGAACCGGAATCTGGTGATTGAACTGGAAGAGTGAAGGTAAAATGTCTATTTTTCGTGTTTTTGCAGGACTTTATCTATCCAGAAGACAGATTAACACGGCGCCCGCCATTTAGTGGTACTTGCAGTGGCCGAAACTTTTCGGTTTTACGAAAGCTGCAACCCAGACCATCCTTGTCCTTGCTCTTGAGGTTGCGGGCGGGTATGCTCAAGCCCTTTGATGTTATTTGCTTCACTAGTACATTCTGAAAAATAAACGTTCTCATGCAAACATGGCATGAACCTGCTCGTGTTTTAAGCTTATTTCGACCTATCCTATTCAACAATAATGAGACCCCACTCTACTCAACAATACTGCCACTCCTTATTTCATTCCGGGTTAGGGGCCTCTTGAATGGAACATCAGGGGTACATTACCGTTTCCGGTCAATAGCTGAAGGGCCATTCCGTCCCATCGCAAAGTGTCTTCTGGCTATCCTTCTGGCGACACGGGGCGGGATTCCTGGTCGATCCGGAGATCATTGGAAGGATCATATCACGTTGTTCCCATCCCTGACGCGGGCGGCCTTCTGCCCCGCTCAGGTAGCCCAGGATCAGCACAGGAACTCTCATTGATGCAACAACATCCCTGATCACCGCAGAAAGTCCAATAATTGTCACATAGACTCCATTTCCGTGTTGTGCTGTGTTCTTCAGAGATATTGAGTTCTCCCTGACCGTAGATTGAAGGTGAAATGGGGTTCCTAGTTTGTACTAACATGGCTAACCCATGTTCGTCTTAATATGCTCAAGATCCTTTCACAGCTGATTTCTTATAAGAAAACTACGTAATATGGTCTTGAACATGCGCGCTAAGGTACGTTCAGCAATAGTTGTCTGCTGATTGATTTGGACACAGATTTCCTGTAGCGAATTGCTTTCTCATCTGTGATACAGTCCATCGAAACCTTCTGGTCTAGCCATCGATGCTTCGTGTAAGCCTTACAGTAGTGTTGTGTGCTTAAGAGCAGGATATGAAAGCTTGCATGCTTGATTATTTTAATACTTTTTTCTTGTTAGGATTTGCACAGATTTGCAACAAGTCGATCATTCACAGGTCCTGTGAGTTGCGCGTTTTGCGTTAACGTATTCACAGGTGACCATGTGCACTTCCTGGAACTGTTGAATTATCATAATATTTTGGAAATATTGGCGTGGAATCTTTGCATAGCCACGTGTCTCTCGGGGTACTGACGTACCCGTGTTTTTGGCAGAGATTTCACAATTGTGAGAAAAAATTGCGCGTGCGTGCGTGCGTGCGTGCGTGCGCGCGCGCGCGCCTGTGTGTGTGTGTGTGTGTGTGTGTGTGTGTGTGTGTGTGTGTGTGTGTGTGTGTGTGTGTGTGTGTGTGTGTGTGTGTGTGTGTGTGTGTGTGTGTGTGTATGTTGCAGTACTGCTGTAAACATTATCGTTTGCCACACGTGTAAGCGTTGCCTGTTTTTTTTCACGAGCAATGCATTTCTGGGTTTGTCTCATGCGATGAACAGAGGCAGTGTCACCGACTTCCCTTGCAGGGCGAGCATATCTAAAAAATCGAAGTTGTCCTCAGATTTCGCCCACTTTACGAACTAACTTCCTAGTTATATGAAACTAAGCACAGCACCTCTCAACCTGGCGGGATCTCATGGCTTGTTAATCGGTGCCTCCTATTGGACTGGTGGGTAGAAAGTAGCAGAAACGCCGCCGTAGCTCAATCAGTTAGCGCGTGATGCCCAACCCACATGTGACGGTGTGGGTAGGATTGAGTCCCCCCGTTATTCGCCCTCAGCGCTCCACATTCGTTATTTGCCCCATTTCCTTTTAGTGTCTCATCTGAAGGAGTAGAAGGTTCTTTCGAAGTCTCCTGAGTGTGGGCAATCCGAGTGTGGGTATTCCATGTGTAGATCTTCCGGGCATTAAGCCTTCAGAATGTAGTTTTCCTGACCCTCATCTTTCCCAGCTAGGGAGACAAGCTCACCGTTGCTGCTTCGTCAGCGGCGTAACTGCTTCGTTGCTTTATAAGTTACCAGCTCGGGGGAGTGAGTGGACAGCTGTAGAAGACAACAGTCATGTTTTGACAACTTGGATGTATTTTTTATGCGTTTGGCCCCCCATTCAGGGTTTCTAGTTCACGTCTTGACTGGTGTCACGTTTACACACTGAAACTAGACTTTAACACAGTTTAACATCTACGCACTCCCCTATTCTGGTTTTTTCGTGTCGACATTGATTTACATGAATATTAATGCATGGTCCAGTTAAATGAGGGGTCACATGGTGCATGTCTCGATGTCCGCTTCAAAAGGACCAGGCCTGGAAGCCCCCCCCCCCCCCCCCACCCACCCCTCTGGAAAGGAGACCCCATGTTGTTCAAGAAGCCCTCTGGAAAAGCCTTTCCTTAACCTATATCTCCTGGCGCCGCCCCTGCCAGACCCAATACATTTATGTGGGGAATCCATAGCAATGAAAAGTCTCCACCAATCTCTTGATGCACCAGCTAATTGTTCTAACTGGTATTATGTGCAGCGTCTCGATTACATGTGGCTATGCACTGGATCATATTCTATGATTTGTAATGTAGTGTGTTTTGTAAAATGTTGCACTTTTGACTTAGATCCCGGTGATAACTGATCAGAAACAGGCTATTACCCCGATAGGCAGCATAAATTATTGATACCCATACTTTCCTCTTTCTTGCAAGGTTTTCTCCGTTGGACGTTGTGGGCTAGTTGTGGTGAAAACGCGACAGCAATCACTTAGAATAAACAACAGTTGCAACAAGAACTTCTAGTTGCATATAGCTATGACCAGATAGCGAACACGCCCCCGATCAGACACAGAACAAGTTCCACGCCGGCTGAGGACAACGCTGCGACGCTTTCACAGCAGCCCCGCGCGTGTCCAATACCCCACTCCACAGTACTCGTCTCGTACTCAACGATCATCCGCAAGTCGAGCGCGGCCTCGCCGATCAACAGCATTCGAAACCATCTCTGTACCGGCGTGGGAAATGAATCCGTTGCTATGCGACCCACCGACCGCAAGCTTGTAGTGTTAGCACTGGCGTCGACCGTATGCACGCGGCCGACGCTGGGCGGAGCAACGCTGCCTACCATTAAGAGCGATTATTCACATCCTGGCGGCCTCTCCAAGAACTATTTTGGAAGCTCTGGTTCTTGGACATTCTGTGCCTTGGACAATACGTACATTGGACATTTTGTACTTTGGACATTCCGTACCTTGGGCATTTTGTACATTGGACGTTATGAAACTGGCTCCTTCCACTCTGCGCCATTTTGGAAGTTATTTCTCCTCTTGGACATTCTGTACCCTGGGCATTCTGTACTTCGGACATTCTGTACCTTTGGACATTCTGTGCCTTGGGCAATATGAACGCCTCCCATTATGATACGGATCCCTTCCACTCTGCACCATGCTGGAAGTTACTTCTCATTTTGGGCATTGGGTGCTTTGGGCATTATGAACTTTGAACATTCTGTACCTTGGGCATTCTGTACTTTGGACATTCTGTACCTTTGGACATGCTGTACCTTGGACAATATGACGCGAACCCATGACGCCTTAGCATCGACCTTCAAATTCTGTCATCCCATAGGTCATGCGGCGTTCAAGGTCAAGAAAAATATTGCCGTCGAGCCGTTCAAATCTGGTGTTCGTGAGCACAATCACAAAATATGGTTGATGTCACATGGCTCTCAAACAGTGATGCGCGAACTTTGCAAACTCCAATCACGAATCACGTTTTGTGTTACACAATATAAGAGGTTGGGCATGATTTGTAGTCAATGCGGAATAAGACTCGTCATCCAATAAGTTCAGAATAGCGTAACCGGGTACGTAAATGTAAGTTTACTTCTTAAATGGAATGATCCAAGTTTGAAGATACTGAATCGTGCATTAGATAGTATGAAATAAGCTCAGTTATAATTCTTGGTATGCTTCGAGGTGGAAAAGATTGCTCTCGACGTCGCTATATTCTTTGTTTAGTCGTATGCTGACAACACGTCGCTGCCTGATTACTTTATCGTACCTCGCAGCACATTGATGGCGAGCCAACTAGCGGCCTTTATATCTGGAAATCGTGTCCACGAATGTCATATATGAACGACTCGATAAGTATGTTTTTATTGGCCTTGATCGCCGCATGGCAAATCGGATCGTATGATTTGAATGACGTTAATTCAACGCAATGGATTCCTAGATGGCATTGCAAAAAGGCGCTCCGAAATAGTCTGTACATCTTATCTGGCATGCAGTTCAGGCACTAGGCACAAGGGTTCAGGTTTCAAGAATGTCAAGGGCTGTGAACTGCACCGAATGATCTTCGAGATGGCTGTTTCATTTCAAAGCCCCATAGATGTGTGGAACACTCCCCTAAACAGCTTCGCCAGGATAGTTTGGGAGTTCGAAAGTTAAGAGGGAATATTTAGTTAAGTTAAGGTCAATAGAGAAAAAAACATTCGGTACAGTTGACAGCCCTGCCGTTCTCAAGACCTATGCCCCATTAGTCTCTGAGCTAAACGCCCGTGAAGGTGTGCAAATTATTTTGTGCAGACTACTTCAAGGTCACCCAGGCATCTATAACGCAGTGATAACGCCATTCAGATCATATTCCACAGGAAATGCAGCGATCAAGGGCAAGAAAATAATGTTGTCCAGCCGTTCATGCCTGGCGTTCGTGAGCACGGTTTCCAGATATAACGGCCGTCAGTTGGCTCTCAATCAATGTTGTGCATTGTGTGATGACGCAATAAATGTATTGAGGACCGTATTTACTAAATAGAGAAAAAGTGTTGTCCATGGCAGTTTTTTCCGCTTAAAAGTATACCAGTAGTTATGAGTGGGCCAATTTCATCATAAGGGGTGACTGATTCAATATCTCTAAATGTGAAACACCTCTTAAAGCCAAGTAAGCAAGATTACTGGTAAACAAACCTACATGCCTGTCGTGCATTGGCCATTGCTCGCATTCTACCAACCGGGCTACAGTTGCGTCATGATTTTACAGCCGGACTGTGAAGATACTTGACATTATTCGGCGATAACAGCCGCTTTGATGTTACAGGAATTCCACCGAGAATTTCTGTCAATCCTTTTGTTTTCAAGTGAGCCTCGAGCAAGCGCACAACGGACGAGCTACTCAGCATCAACGGGGCGCCATCGGCGGCGCACTACCGGTGGTTGTAGTCTATAGCGTAGGCACGTGCACGGCCGTGGTCAGTTTCGTCACGCCCTAAGCAACTACAGCCAAAGCCATTCTAGGAGACATGGAGCAAGATTTCCTGTTTTGTATATGGAATCCGGTTTCCCCACAGTCTTGTCATACTGGGTGCTCGTTGTACCATGGTCTGCCTGCATTTGGGCACGATGCTTGTAGTGGTTGTATATTACACCCGGCATTTTGTGAAATATCTTCCCGTTTTTGCTTATTTGTTTATGTACTGCTGTCCCACAGGCTGCTTTCATATTTAGTCTCTGCCACTCCGTTTCGCATCAAATGTGCCTCGTTGTTCTTGGTTGAGATTAAAGGGCGTAGCGACTACTAAGGTCATTTTCCCCATGACAAAGTGTCATTTACTTCGCGTGGATTGCATATGACGGAAATCCTATTGTCCCTGGACATGCGAACAAATGTGTTGGCATGGATCAAGCGGAACTCGTCATCCACCACGTCATTGTATTGTATATTATTGCACTTCATCAGGTAATTCTGCATTATTAGGCTATTGATAGGCATAGCATCACACGTAGAGACCTATAAAAATAATCCTGGTTATTTGATATACAAAAGGGCCGAGGTAGAAGTCCTGAAAAGTGCCAATAGCGATGTTTGATGGACTAGAAAGCGTTTTTTTCCACTACCACTCGCTGCGTGAGACCCTCCAGATAGCTCTCGAACCATCCGGTGGAAATTTGGAGCAGTAGGAGCTTCGTCAGGAGAGTAGAGTGGTCCATGACATCAAAACAACGGCTTAGGTCTATGAGTGTAAGAAGCGTCACTTCGGATCTGTTCATGCCATGCGAGATTTCGTCTGTAGGAGCGTGTCTGTCCAAAATGCGATTAATTTCGATGGAAAAGGATTACCGCTGTCGCTCGCACACCTCGTCACGTCTAACAACTTTACCCCAGCCCGTGTATCAGCCATGAAGTGCTCACATTTAAGGCACGCCAGTTGCACCCTGTTCGAAAAGTGGGTCTGACCCCGGTGCGTTAAATGGCAGTGATGATGACAACGCGCCAGCGATGAGAGGTGCAGTCGCACATTTGAACGGCACATGTGAGTGGTGTGTTTTGTCCACGTAGTTCACGCGGCGTAGGACAACGTCTAGAACAAAGTGGGTGTCACCGCGGTGGAAGGTGGGTTGTTGGACTAGATGAAATAGGCCATACCGCTCGAGCGCTGGAAGTGGTCTGTGCGCAGACGGGTTGATTTGAGCGTCAGAGTTTAGGTCTCCTGCCACGGTGATGTTCTGAGGGAAGAGTGTGCGGCAATGACGGTTTGCAGCTGCCCATCTGTATGATCATAGTCACTGCTGGTCTGTGACGTAGAAGTGAATGGAGGCCGACACGTGCAGCCGGTGATAGTTGCTCTCTTCCTGTCGACTTTGACTTTCATCCATAGCGACTCCACATGTGTCGAAGGACCTGCCTATTGGGCGATGGACACCACGCCGGTATGCAGGTGTTCTCGAATGAAGATGGCAACGTCTTCGCCGTATTCACTTCGACCGATTTGCCTGTCGCGCCGGAAGACACGGTACCCGGGCAGACTGGCAAGGCGATCTGGCGTGCCGTCGTTAGATGTGTCTTAGTGAAACAGAGGATGACTGCATCACGCTGAAAAACTTCTTTTCTGATTTCCGGCAGCTTCGGGAGTAAGGATTCACACATTCACATATTCAGCAGCTCCAGGGCGACTCTTGAATGTGCCGCGATAGCACTCGGACAATTATGTGTTGAGGGACATCTGGGGACATTTGTAGACCCCGCTTAGTGTTCTGAATGAACAGTCTGGGAAGGGTGACCAGCTCCAGGGCGACTCTTGAGTGTGCTGCGATAGCACTCGAGCAATTATGTGTTGAGGGACATCTGGGGACATTTGTAGACTCCGCTTAGTGTTCTGAATGAACAGTCTGGGAGGGGTGATCAGCGTCGATGCAGGGCGGCACGTTCTTCTCGTCCAGGCTGGTTGACGGTTGTCGACGAGGACTGGTAACTGAGTGGTGGACCCCGTCGTTCGAAATCATGCAAATGACAGACTTGAAGTGTGGAAATGTCGATAACACGGAGAGCCAACCGGGAGAATCACAAGGAAGACATTGGTCTGCCTTTGCCACACAACAGATAGCCTGGTATTCATTGTGTGTGGTCGCTGCGAAGCCAGCAAAGTGAACCTTTTCTCGTCACGATTCACGGGAGCACGATAGTCGTATCTAAACGCGATGTTTTGATTCGATCGTGTTCTTTGATATGTTGCATTTGTGTTATCAACTGCTATGGATTACAATTCCGACGGCTGTGCGAAAAATTAACACGCCTAGCAGCCAGAGGGAGAGTTGGCGAACACGTTGCGTTCGCAGCCCGTCTGGCAGCAGTGTCTACCAGTATGCTCATGAAGACAGACAAACGCTGAAGCTCTGCCAGACGGATTAAAGTTTCCTGTAAAACGGAGCATGTCGGACGCTTAGAAGAAAATTTCACTGGAGGAGTTCAAAAGAATGTGTTGTAAAGCATCGTTCCCTGCCTCGGTAAAAACTGCTTTCTGGCTGGTTAGCAACTCAGCCTGAAAAACAGACACATATGCGGACAGCGCGAAGCAAGGTGAAAAGTACCATGTTATAAGACCGCTCACAAACACGCGCCCGATAATGCAAGTCAGCCTGGGGTAATGCGCGTGTTGAGCAGGATATCTTATCATACCATTCCTATTCCGAAAACTCTCAACCGCGGAAAAGTCTGGGCGAACACCATCTTTCCTTACTTGAGGCGGCAACGTGCCACCTATTAGCAAAGTTTAATTTCAGGGCGCAGCTAGCAAATCCTGTACTCATACCGCACCACGCCGCCGGCACGCACTGCTCGCGGCAAACAAGCTCAGAATCCAAACGCGGACAGTAACAGCGCGCCGCACGGACTCGCCACGTGATGGCGTCACGAATCGACGGTATAATGCCGCGACAGATCTGGGATGTGATTTGTTTCGGTACTTCATACATTCACACTCAGAGTTTATAAAACCATCGTGGTGTTCTTAACACCAGGATGGTCAGCCATTCAACCGTCTCTTCAATACTTCACAAAGAGATGATGTAAGTGATGCGAGCTGATTGCGAAGCGGATACAGACGACGTTTTTCCTGCTTCTAAACAGAAGTCGCAATGGTCGTTCGCTATGCCAGTGGAAACTCGTCTCTTGACAACACAACGTTGAAAACGGTAAAAGAAGACCTGATGTATATGTAAGCGAAAGCGATAGCATTTCATATGCGTGTCTTAGACCTTCTTGGATAGTGTACGTAATGTTCCGATCGTCGTCAGCAGGTTTGCAACGGTGAATTCACCATTGTACGGGTGGTGTTTAGAAGTGAAAAAGTTCGCACTACAGGCTTCACGGCGAGTCTTGAGTTCCAAACTGCGGCTCTGCGTTGCTGCCACGACTACGTTGAGAAACTGTGGAGCGGTCTCGCATGGGACGTCAGCCGAGCGTGGCACGTGCCGCGCCAAAACCGGCGCGTGGGCAGAGCGGAGCCGTGCATGCCGTCCCCTTAGTATGAGCCCAAACCATCGATGATCGCGTGAATCGATCCTTCTGCGCCCAATACTCTTGTCTAACAGATTTCAGAGACCGATGACGGATCGGCTTGGTGCCCAACAGAGTTCAGAAATTAATCACGGATGGGCTCCGTTTCTCTGTGTTCATTTGCCTTGTGTGCGTGGCTCTCGCCTAACAGATTTCAGAGACTGCGGATTGGCTCGGTGTCCTGTGCTCGATTGTTCTGTGTGTTTGGCTCTCGCCAACAGATTTCAGAAACTAATTGCATATCAACTCGCATATAGTCTCGAATGAAGTCACAAGGTCCAAACAGCACGTGTCCGTCGAAAAGCAAACTTAATTTGCAAGGGCGCCGTCAGAAGTAAAGAAGTCAAGATAGATTGATTTATGAATTGAAAGCTTAGAGGAGACCATTGGTCACTGCCACCATTTTGCATGCTTCCAACTTTAACATTGTTCCGCGGCAAGTGTGACTTATCAGGCCTTGCTTTAAAGTATCTTTCGAGTCTTTCACTTTTCAGGTGTACACAAAGGTAAGTTGAATATACATATTATTTTACCAACATTGCTTTATCACGTGAGAGTCTGTCCAGCAGCAGTCGGTGCGTGACAGTCCGACGCCGGCACCGGTCGGTCCGGCTCTCTGGTGACGCGCACCCAACACACGCGGTAGGTCATCCGTTGCAGCAGCGCCGCTGTGACCGGTGCAGGCCGGTGGGGGCGGTCGCGGCCCTCTCAACGACGGTCTGGCGACGCCGGGCCGGCGTCGCCGCGGCAGGCCACCAGGTGGCAGCGCAGGCGCCGCTTGGAGAGCGCCAGGCCAAAGCCCGGTCACGTAGCCTCGCCGCGGGACCAAGCCGCGTGGTAAGAGAGGTCGGAAGGGTCACGGAACCAATCGTAACAGAGCGGCCGGGCGGACCCCGCCTCGTCCGGCGGTGGCGGAGGCGGCGGCATCAGCAGCACTGTCGAAGGACGGCGGGGCGTCACAACAGGCGACGCGTGATGGCGCCGCGGCACCATGTCAGTAAACGCTGTACAGTTGTGCAGCTGACACAGTACACTGACACAGATGGCGCGGCGCTGCGATGCATAAGGCACAATGCGGCGGCACAACGAGAACGGCATACTGGCGGAACGGGCAGTGCATGGCGACAAAGTGGACAAAGGAACGCGGTGGGACGGGTGCTAGAGACGGCGCCATGGTGCCATAACGGACGCTGCCTGCGGCACAGCAGGCCCTGAACAGCAGGAACGCGGCGGGACGGGTGCTAGAGACGGCGTCATGGTGCCATGACGGACGCTGCCTGCGGCACAGCAGGGCCTGAACAGCAGGAACTCCGCGGGACGGGTGCTAGAGACGGCGCCATGGTGCCATAACGGACGCTGCCTGCGGCACAGCAGGGCCTGAACAGCAGGAACTCCGCGGGACGGGTGCTAGAGACGGCGTCATGGTGCCATGACGGACGCTGCCTGTAGCACAGCAGGCCCTGAACAGCAGGAACTCCGCGGGACGGGTGCTAGAGACGGCGTCATGGTGCGATGGCGAACGCTGCCTGTAGCACAGCAGGGCCTGAACAGCAGGAACTCCGCGGGACGGGTGCTAGAGACGGCGTCATGGTGCCATGACGGACGCTGCCTGTAGCACAGCAGGCCCTGAACAGCAGGAACTCCGCGGGACGGGTGCTAGAGACGGCGTCATGGTGCGATGGCGGACGCTGCCTGTAGCACAGCAGGGCCTGAACAGCAGGAACTCCGCGGGACGGGTGCTAGAGACGGCGTCATGGTGCGATGGCGGACGCTGCCTGTAGCACAGCAGGGCCTGAACAGCAGCACCCAAATCGGGACGGCATAACGGCGTGAAAGCACGGCGTAGACGTGCAACCATCTCGGCACAGTTGCCGATTAGCAATTGGGGATCCAGTCCGGCAAATACGAACTTCACGTCCGTCGCTAGTACGGTCCTGTTCATGTAATGCGCTGGGCACCGCTGAGTAAGCATAACTGTGTTGGCGACCAGCGAGCTGTGGACGTGCTTATCCCGCGTGAGGGTTGCATGGACGGTGACATCCAGTAACTTGGACGACTGAACTGGAATGATGTCCGGGATTTTTTTCCGAAAAGCGGCAAATAGTGTTTGCGTTTCGTACACAATGAACTAAAAACAAACATTGTGGACGTATTGTCTTAACTGTGTTACTCTGCTGTGCATCGCTACCATTCTTACTGACATTTAAGGTCATGTCACTCTTAAGTCAAACGACGTCAAACTTTGATTTTTGAGACCGTATTTGACCTTTCGAAGGTCGTATGTTTTAAGCCAGAATGGCACCTCCTTACAGTTTTAGAGGTGTTTAACACCGCTCTCCGCATTGATGCAGCTTATTTATTTGTTGATACCGCTGGATGAGTGGCTCTGACAGAAGCCTTTGCCTCTTTGATCTGACATGACGCATCACGGGTTACATCTGTCAATATCCACTGATGCTCATTCAAGAGTCTGTCAAGGGTTATCTAAAGCCGCTTTCTACATTGCTGTGCTCTACAACATAATTTCCCTGTTAAGTGAATATGCTCCCTCAAAATGTCTTTTCTTAATTGTGTCCGGGGGACTTGCCTAGCTTTGATTGAGAGCCAATCGACGGCCGTTCTCATGGGTGTAAGAACAAGAGGGGGGCAGAGAGGTCATGCCCCCCACTCTTCAAGGTTGGGGGGCAGCAGTGTTAACTGCCCCCCCCCTACTTTTCAGGTTAAGGTTGCGTTTAGTCCACTTGTTTACTACTTTAAACATACATGCCGATTTACCTAGTTCGCCGGCCATCATCCTCAAGGTGCGTCATTTTTCCCCGTTCGCTTATTGGCCATCGTTTTGTGTTCCGGCCACAGGCCGACGTCGTGCGGCCTATGAAGACTGCAAAGCCGGTCATCGAAGCTGTTGTTGCTATGAATCGCGAGCGCGCATGTCAACACGCGCTCGGGTGGGGGGTCAAATTGTCCCCCCCCCCCGAAGGTCTTCCCAGAATGGTTTCCGAACGGCGCGGCGTAGCCGCACCAAGATTTGCATAGCTATGGATAATTGAATAGCGGAGAGTGAGACGTAAAAATGTATATGCACCTTGTAAGGTCGCTGACGTATGGCAGGTCAAATTCAGGCCATGGTTTCAGCGAAGGCAATTTCTAGGGAATCGTCCAATCTGATACAATAACGGAGAATTTGACGAAGCCATACGTCTCTGAGATGCTTTCTTAGGCACCACAAATATCGAATAAGCAAATTACGTTGATCTAAGATCAGGTATGACGGTCAGACCAAGGTCAAAACCAACCTGACTTATCACTCTAGGGCTTGCTGAATGAGATAGTTTCTGGTGCTCATTTCAAATTTATTGATATCAGGAACCGCATGGTACGTCCTCCATTGACTTCTTTGAGGTCAGAGCAGGTCATTGACCCAAGATGACCCGGGTCGACATTTTGTTTTAGGAACATACTGCCTAGCGTACTCTTTGTCGCTTATTCAAATGCAAAACTCAGAGCAATCTTGTACGATTTTGGTCCCCATGACCTTCAAAAGGTCAAACAAGGTCACCGACCTCAAAGGAGCTTGTGACTCTTTGCTTAGAAACAGTTGCCTGGGTTCTGGGGGCACTCTAGAGACCAACATAAAATTTGACCTTTTTTGACCTTGTTTGACCTGAAAATCATGACCTAGGAAGCTCAAACTTTGACCTAAGTGAGTTCACGTACCGGTGAAGACACGCTGTAAATTTAGTGTCTCTAGGTTTCTTCGTTCCTGAGATTTCAGGGGGGGGGCTCAATTTGGCCACCCGGGCGCGTGTTAAAACCACATCACATGGTTGTTTTATTAGAAATCAACGATGACTGAATCTTAAACATTTTAAGACGAACATGGATTAGCCATGTTAATACAAATTTGGGGCCCCGTTCTATCTACAATATACGTTCAGGGAGTCTTCAACATCTCTGAAGAACACAGAAAAACACAGAACTGTAGTATATGTGCCAATTATTTGACCACCTACGGCAATGAGGCATGACGTTGCGTCAATAAGGGTTCCTTTGCTGATCCGGGGTCAACTGCGCGGGTCAGAACGCCTCCGGCGTCCGGGAGGGGAACAACGTGAATATGATAAAGCCTTCTCATGGCTTCCGGATCTACCAGGAGATTCCGCCCCGTGTCGCCAGAATGACAACCAGAAGACACTTCGCGATGAGACGGAGTGGCCCTTCAGCCCTTGACTGGAACCGGTAAACTACCCCTGGCATTCTTTTTAATGGGCCCTTGCCCGAAAGAAACAAGGGGTCTCATTATTGGTGGGAAAAGTTCTCATTATTGTTGAATAGAGCGGGTCGAAATGAATAAAAATAACGAACAGGGTCATCCAATGTTTGCATGAGATCTATCATTTTCCAGAGTTGATTAATGAAAAAAAAACACATCGAAAGGTTTGAACATGCCCGCCTGCAGCCTCGAGAGCAAGGATAGCGATGGCTTGAGTTGCAGCTTTCGTAAAACTCAACGGCATCGGCACTTACAGTGGCCGATGCCGTTGACTTTCGGCACTTTCGACTTTCGTCACTATTTTTGTAAGCTGCAAAAACAAGAAAAATAGAGATTCTACCTTCACTCTTCCAGTTCCAGCAGCAGATTCCAGCACCACTCCGCGGTGCTTTAAGGGCCAATCCGTTGTTTTCATCAGTCTAAAAATTAGCACACATGAAATATACGCCCAGACTGCCTTGTAAATGTAATATTTGACGTCCTGAAGCGTTCAGAAGTACTTCTTTTTTTGCGTCCACCCGTTGACCAGGACTAAGTATTAACTGCTAAGCCGACGGTGCGCGGCCTGTGGAGACTGCAACGCCTGGCATCAAGGTTTTTGTTACTAAAACTTGCGAGTGCTCATGCTCAAAATTGCGCCACACAACTTGCGTTACTAATCAATTCAAGTGTTTAATGGTATTGTTTTCAGAAATGTCATCATTTTCGTCCACCGATGGGCCACGGTGAAAGGTTATCCGCTGGATAACCTTACCTCCTTAGTCCGCTCCGCGGACTGAGGAGACTGCAACGCCTGGTGTCGAGGCTTTTGTTCCTACGATTTGCGAGTACACGTGTTAACAATCACGTTACATAAATTGCATCACTAATCGATTCTGACCGAACGTTCAACGCTTTCAGAAAAACACGGCTTGGCTGTGTTAATACACATTGTTGACCACTCGATCTGCAACCCAATTTTCATCTTCAAATTTCGATCAAACATATCGATCTATATTTGACCGGTGCGACGTCCTTCCTCTCTGAAAACCCAGATGAAACATTCTGACAAAGCTTCTGAATTCCATCGGTTTGGCGACAGTCCACTAAACCAAGGTAAAATAAGGGCGCTTCCGCAGTTTATTTACTCCAAAATGCAAACAGAATTGATCTCACGGCAGCTTCTGGTTTCTGCTTTGGTTGCAGGATAAAAATAACCATGAAACAAAGAAAGCCGTATTTCTTGTCCACAAGTAAGCTATACTCGGAGATTTTGGGGGGAGGGGGTCACCATAGGAGGGGCTTTTGCCGACCCCGTGCTCCCCTTAGCAAGGCTCTGGCTGCGCCTACACACAGAATCAGATCAAGTCGTCTACGTTGAATGATGAGCAATTAAGTGTGCTTTGGGCTATTTCATACCTAAGGCAGGCAGCTTTCCGGAAGGTTTATACAAGGAAAATAATTCGGAAAAAGATACTGTTGCAGGTGTTCAGAATGTTTTACATACCAATTAGTAGCAATGCTGAACCAGAAATATATAACAAAGCAGCCATACCATCAGTTCGCAATCAGTCATGCGGGAGACAGCCGGGTTTAGCCAGTGGCTGCCGATGGCCGACGGGAGCAGGCGCCGATAAGGCATATGTGACAGAAGAGCCTTCATTTTGTGGCTTTGTTGTTAAAGGAGAATCTCCAGTTGTATGGCTTGACAGTGCTTTTGGCAGTTTCAAGCCTACGAATTTGCTTCCGCCTAAAATGCTGCGGCAAGCCTTACTTCTTGAAAAGCAGCTAGCGAAATGAAGGCGCATGAAAAACCTGTCGCACTGCGAGCCATCGACTCACGTTCAAAATTCTCACCAGCCTATGTCCAGGCCGTATTTTGTCATCTACCCGTGAAGGCAAATGCCTCCTCAACAACCCAAAATGCCTAACCGCTCGAGGAATTTCGCGTCCCGTGCAAAGGCCATGTTGAAATGGAAGAATATTCTTCGGAGGCTGGATAGCCTTATTTGTCAAATGACATAGATGAGTCGAATTGGCAAGATCGCGCACCGGTGAGAAACAGCTCTGGATCCATATATGGCATAGAAGAATGACATTTGAAGAACAAGAGATAACAATTTCCATTTCAGCTCCCGCCCCGTTCTCGGTCATCGGGCTTGCTTTCCAGAGGAAAAAAATTATTAAAGTATGCGCCGAGCTTGGCTCCCCACTTTTTGAAACGTTCCTACGCCTATGGCCGTTCTGTTTGGAAATTGTGCTAAAAAAAAAACCTGCTGTTAAAGACTCGACACTTGCGTTTTCTAAGACTTGATTCCCGCGTGGTCAATAGAAAAACAGGGTTTGAATGACGTTTTAATTGCGTCATGGATGTCTGCGTGATCTTGAAATGGTCTCCCCAAAATAGTCTGCACATCTTCGCGGGCGTGTAGCTCAGAAATTAGAAGGTTGCGCGTGTTAAGAAAGGCGGGGCTGTAAACCGTGCCGAATGGCCTTCAAGACTGCCATTTCCATTCGAAACCTCAAAGAAATGTTGAACGCCCCCTTCAACTAAACCAATATTTCAATATATGCAATGTCATAATATCGCGCGGCTTGTTTGACAGCACCACAACGTTATACAAACCTTCCGTGGCGTAATCAAACAATGGCGTAACTAGGATTATATTTACCAAGTACTCCGTTTTGTTATGGGCAGTCTTTTTCACTTAAAATTATACCAATTGTTAAAACCGAGCTCATTTCACATCTCATACCTGCTTCAATATCTTCAGTGTGAAATTTGCACTTTTGGTGAGCAAGATAATACTAAAATACTAAATCAAGGCAAACATAAGAGGTCATTTTCATGTGTACTCGGCATGCACATTTATCAGTGATATACAGTCGTTTATTATTCAGGCACAGTAATTCATCATTTAAGCACAGTACTGAATGATTTAGGTACAGTAATTCATCATTTAAGCACAGTACTGAATGATTTAGGTACAGTAATTCATCATCCAGGCATGGTGAGCTCTAATTTGAATAGCCTTGTGCCTCCCTCAATCACTCCGTGGACCGCGCTGATATTAACAAGCTGGAAAGGAACCGTCGATGAGTTTAAGTTACGCATGGCTGGAGAAAGCAAATTTGATGGAAACCAGCGTATCAAAGGAGAACAGCGTAACATTACGCAAAATTGTGGTCGCAAGTCATGCTGATTAAGAAGGCTTTAACTACGTAACCATAGACAGGGGTTAGAATTCAGCGTAACCTGCGGCAACCAGAAGGTCGAAAGATGGCCAAAAACGCATAGCCTGTTCACTGACATCCCAAAAGCGGTGTGGGACACGGGGAGTCCGCACTGGGTGGTGGTCCCGGTTATAGATGGCGCTGGCTGCATTTTGCTTCAGGGAAGAGGTCGCAAGAACCGAGTATGCGAGGCAGCTCGTGCAAGGTTATGGACATTAGCAACCATTCAAGATGCATGGTTCTGTTTAATGCACTGCTTTGACAATTGGTTGAACTCATGCACCATGGAGGATGCGTGCGGGGGTCAAACTGAGGCCTGGAGGGAACGCCTGGCCTGAAAATGGCGCCTGTGATGGAGAACTTTAAAATCCTTGCGTTTTATCGGCTGGTTAGGAAGACAGAGTAACATTTTGTAAAGGAGAAGAGGGCGGTGCGTGTGTCTCAAGGCCCCTACTCGTATCTGATTACACTCATGGCGTCCAGTTTCACATGCAAATGTGCTCTTCGTTCTCCGGAGCAACTTAGTATTTCATACGTTTGACTTGCGCGTTTTCATTAAAACTAGTTCGTGAAACGGATAACGGACGGGAAACACGGCGGGGTTAAAACATTGAACTTCCGGCTTAGACACTTAAGGCAGTTGCAATGCAGTGTGTGAAGAAATTAGCGTCTTCTAAATTTACACGCGCCCGCTACGAAACGGTGCGTGAAATCATTGGTGCCGAGACTGCAATGCGCTGTGGGCACCAGAGGTCGGACGTATCGCTGACCGGCAATCGTAACATCTAAATGTTCGAAAGGCAATGGAAAAATCGCTAGCGGATGGTGCATATCACCAGCCAGCTGATTATGCAGGAATTCTGAGGCGATATGATGTGTGCTCTGCAAACCCATGCGGCAAAGAGTAAGATTGCAATGGCGTGTAAGAGAAGACAAACGAAATATTTTTGCAATAGGGCAGTAGAAACATCGGGCTTGTCTTTCTACGCAGAACGGAGACACCTTTCATAGCAGGTGTAATTGACCAGCAAGGCGTTTGCGTAAACTTTTATGGCGATCATGCAAATGTACGTGACAGCTTAAATACGCGCCCGGGTGGCCGGTTGGATACCCTTTGCTCGGGTGGGTCAATTTGACCCCCCCCCCCCCATTGAGATCTCAAGAACTAAGTGAGCTAGAGGCACAACATTTGCAGGGTATGTTTTCCTGTACCTGAACTCGCTTAGGGCAAATTTTGAAGTTCCTAGATTATGACCTTTGGGTCAAATAAGGTCAAACAATGTCAAAATCCATGTGGTCTCCAAAGGGCCCCTAGAACCTAGATAACCGTTCTAAGCAAAATAGCACATGCTCATCTAAAGTCAGTGTGCTTGTTTGACCTTTTGAAGGTCATGGTAACCAAAATCATAAAAGATCGCTTTGAGTTTTGCATTTTGCATCCGATCTCCCGGCTGCACATTTATGCTGCAGTTCCACTCCGATTTGATGGGAATGGCTTGCTGGAAGAACTTTCAAAGCACATCATCGTATTAAACGTTAAACTCTGCGCGTTTAGCTAACTGCTTTTCCGCACCTCTCACCAGCAGTTGATTTAGCATCTCTGCGAGGATTTCCGATGTTTTTGTTGCCCACTAGGGTTATGCCACACGATCATGGGCCGCCCTGCATTGACGTCTTGGCACTAGTGAAGTCAACACCCAGCGAAGATGTGAAAACCCACCTACGGCAAAGCTTATCCACAGGATTACCGAGCCTTAAGTCCCTTGCGCTAACTCGCGCCGGTGTTTGTCTTTTCCAATTGGCAACGTAAAAATCATGCTTATCATTTCAACTTGAAGGGAATGTTCTACATTTGTATGACGCTTTGAAATGAATTGCCATCTTAAGGACATTTTGATGCAGCTCACGGATATGCCCTGTATAAGACCCAAAACGCTCTGGTTCCTGAGTTACACGCCCGCGAAGTACGAAAAGTCTCAGAGCCCACTTCAAAATCGCCTTCTCATTAATGACGCCACAGAAGCGTCATTAGATCGCCGTGATATTACAAGCTGTTTTTTGTTTATGGTCAAAACAGCATGGCCAATGCTGCACTCGCAAAGGCGATGATGTTGCACATGTGGTACAGTCCGCGGAAGATGATTAGCTGTTAGTAAGATTTTACTGCTGAGCGTGTGTCGCGAACACAAGCGTGAGCAATTTCGGGTTGTGCGATACTCGTCGTGAACGGGTCATTTTCCTTATGTCTAGGCCATAGGTCAATGTTATAAAAAAGAACGCCACTGTCCGCAAAAAAGTACGGCACCCAAAGAATGGGCACCCTCCCGAAGTTATTACAACGAAGACCCGACGGCAAATACGTCTCTTTTCTCCTGCTGGCGTTTTTTTCTTCTTCTACTAACGTATCTTACAGACACCTCAGTTGGCGCCTTGCGTACCGGAGCACAAAACCTTGCACGGGTGCATGGGTTAGCAAGACATGAAATCAGGGAAACAATACAGTAATTTTAGATATATTTTTCTCCAAGTATTTTACACATATGGTACAACAAATTTAGATCTTGAACAACAAATCGTGTTTTACAAGAAGAACCTCTTGAGCCGCATTACCATGAACCCCCATTTGGACTTTGTTCGGAAGGGAGGTCAGGCTGAACTTCGGTGTTGTGACTGGAGATCTGTGCGGAAATTGTGAGAAAATCTGCAATTTGATAGTCCCACGAGCTGTGCAAATGTGAGACCACACTTACTTGACAACAGAGTGTGAATCGGGGGCTCGAAATGCGTGTGATCACTGGTGGTGTGTGCCAGTGGCTTGCATTGGTATTGATGTGACGGTGAGTGTGCGTGCGAGGTTTGTTCTTACTATAGAGAACACTGTTTTGGTATTCTTCAGTCTACTGACTCCCAATAAAATGTGATATATTGACGTCTGATGTATTGATGCCTATTGATATTGATGTCTGCCTGTACCTTTATGTTCGTGTTTGAACATGACAAAGGAATGCTGGCAAACTGAGAGAAACACTAGCACTTATGTTGCAGGGGTGTGCACAGGCAAGAACTGATGCTGGTATTTCATTATGATATTGCCAACATCGTGAACCTATTGAGGTATTACAGCATGTAATTAATCTATTGCATGTCATTATATCAACAGTTCATTTTGGCAGTGGGGCTGGTGTGTGCAGATCATTAATGGACGTGCTCAGCATAAGCTCACATTATATGGTTTTGCAAAATTTTATTTCGTTAAAGAATTCCGAAAATCTAGAGCTTTATTATTACTGATGCACATTGTATTGTGTTCACAGATCTTGTATGCAGGCGAGCATTGCTCCTGAGTAATCAATGCCATAGTCACTGCAACTTCCGTGGGATGCTGGGTACTGAGAAAGGTGGAATAGTATTTCTGTTGGTGAGTTGCACAGTACTTAATAAGATGCTTATCGTGAGCCTTGTGCGCACGGGCAGCTTCATCACTTCCTTGCATTTTGTCCATCCAACCATAACTACATGCACTTGTCATGTCTCCAACCTTGTGCAAGGTCAGCTTGTTTGCAGTGTCATTTCACCCCATGTAAAATTTTCTGTTATTTTTTAGTGGAGCAACCTGAGCTGCAGCATGTTACATGACCAGGGAAGTGAAAGATGTGTTTGCATGATTCTCACCTGCGTTTTCTGGATTCCCGAAGCAAGCTGACCAAGTGATGCCACTTATTCGTTATCTACGTTGCTGAAAGGGATTTGTACATTGTCTCATGTGCTTTTCGTCAGTCATGTGTCAGATGGGAGGCCAATACAAGAGCTCATGCTCGAGCCATCTTTCCATGCTGGAATTTATTATGAAAGCGCCATGGATTGCAGTCGAAAAACCATATTGTTGTCCGTAATGTCATGCCAAAGTGCAGCACCGAAATAGTGCCACGATGAACCTACTGACCAGCGTCATTACACATTGTACCACATTGGTTGAGTACTCTATGTCAGACCTATGAGATAGGAGCTGATAATTTATGAATAGC
The DNA here is from genome assembly GCF_011947565.3 of Pollicipes pollicipes. Lineage (NCBI taxonomy): Eukaryota > Metazoa > Arthropoda > Thecostraca > Pollicipedomorpha > Pollicipedidae > Pollicipes > Pollicipes pollicipes. The sequence goes on from NW_023596545.1 coordinate 22,990,494, forward strand.
TGATAACAAAAAATTATTCAACGATGCCAAAGAACTGTCTACGGCAAGAATGTCATTGCACCACAATAGTTATATCAGGGTTAACTATTGAGTCCATAAATACTCCTCAGAAAAAAACATTATTGGTAGCCCACCTTACCATCTTTACCATAGCAATAGCAATGCTTTGACAATCAGTGCATGGCAACGTTACAAGCTTATTCATTTTCGCATGACATCACATTTCCAGTTTCAAACCATTAAGACAATGTTACAGACTTATTAACTTTGGCACGACACCCCATTTCCAGTTACAAACAGTAAGGAGAGTGACTACTGTACACATCACATGGTATCAATGTCAGGACTACAGCACTACGCGCAACGATGGGCCGACAAATACTCATCAACAGCAAAGCAGGTACAGCAGCAGCACAGCATATCGTGCTTTGGTATTAATGATCTGCTATAAAAGCTGGCGATCGCTACGTTGCGCATGTCAAACAGTTCACGAAAGCTTTTCTTACGGCCAGCACCAAGACAAAAAATCCACAAATAACCCATCCGCTAATCCGCCCCCCGACACAGCACCTGCGACGAGAATGGCCGGTTGATGTCAGCTTTCGGGTGTTTCGAGGCATTCTTTAGGTCTGGCTGCCAGATGCCGCCAGGTTTTGCTGTCGTCACAAACCCATTTCATGAAGCCATCAAAACATGACGTAACGGGGCCCATTTTTAAAAAACTTTGAAAGCTTCCTACTTAGCGTCATTTTTAACCTTGAAGGATGCGTATTAAAACGTCCAGAATTCATAAAGTCCAATGATCAAAAAGCCCAGAATCGCAGCATCCAGCGTTCATAACGTCCAGAATTCAAAAAGTCCAGTGATCAAAAAGCCCAGAATCGCAGCATCCAGCGTTCATAACGTCCAGAGATCGTCCAAAACCCCTGGACAGAGGAGAATCATAAAGTCAAGGTCGCAGCGTCCCGTATAAATAAAGCCCAGCGTGCGTGAGATTCACCGGTTGGGATGCTGTCCCACTTCCTCGCATCCTCGCCAGGATGCCTGCTATTTGGTATTGTGGGCTATGGATAAAATTATCCGCAGTATTTGGTTCCGTTATTTGCTGTATGTGTTGGTGATGTTTCTCATGTTTTTGAAGGACATGATGACTGATGTGTAAGGCGCACTGATATAATGTGTGCTCCAGGTAGGCGCATATAGATCTCCAGCTCCCGCCCGCTAACCTATATTGTTAGTGATTTTATTTGGCTGATTTCCCTCCCTCCCCCCAAATGCAAATTTTTTCACACGCTCCTGCAAACGGGACTTATTCGGAATTCTGCATGCCTTTACTCTCAAAGAGAGAGGGTGGGGGTTGTCTCATCAGCTGAATCCGGATACTACTCCCTGGTGAGACAGGTCCATTGGCCCAGCCTACAGTCTGTCTCTTCAATTAGGTACGTTTAAAACGGGCGTGGTTTACCAAAATAAGTCTGCTTGCTGAGCAATGAAAACACAACGCAGAGTATCGTGATAATATGTCAACAGATTGGTGTCTCTCCGAATTTGGCTCGCTTTTTCACAAAGCTGCAGGCTGCAACCCAAGTTACGGCGGGGAATGAATCCCATGCAACTGAATAGGGAACCGCACTCTTGGTGGCAAGTAAAAAGGAAGTAAAAAAGTAAACGTTGACTGCGAATGCATTCAACTGCCTTCCAAACGTCACGCAAAACACTATGCACGTGCCGCGCTTAAAGGCATTGTTGATTCACCATCTGAACAGCGCAGCCGAGTATGTCATTGAGCTGGTTTGCGATATATAAGCTGAATGAATTGAGAGAATCGTGAGTTTGTCTTCGCCATCCACTTCATCAATCTTGACGCCCTTTTTTCCTTTTATGATTCAGAACCTCCTGAGTATAGAATTTGAGGTCTAGCAACACCAATCTGAAGTTTTTCGAGACGGGTGCAATTCGTGCCGCAGAGGGGCGATGATGGCATGATGGTTAGTGGTTAGGGTGCTCATCTCTGGACTTTTCTATCTTGGGATGGAGTCCTGGCCACACCACTACCGCATCCCACGTACCTAATGCCTGATAAATGCATAATAGAGGCGTAACGCCTCGGAATAGCCATAACAGCCGGTGAGACGTAAAGCCCCAATCGGTATTACAGCCCGTCCTGACAAACAAACCGCCGCCCGTGAAGTTTGCAGACAGTGTTCCCTCTCAATCACTGTATATATGTGGGAATAATAATGTGCAATCGGCTGGACGCGCAGCTCGGACACACACCAGCCCAGAGGCTGCCCAGCTCGGCGGTCCGGCCGGCAGCTACGCCAGCGGCGGGTCGGCGGACGAGGCATCCCGGCCGCCAAATAAAGAACGCTTTCACGCGCGCCGTCCCTCGCCCGAGAACGGAACCCCGCCACATATGTGCGAGGCCTGTGCGTGGGGAAGCCCGTCCGCGGTCGAAACACTGCCGCCATCTTCACGTCAGAGCCCGAGGCCCCTGACTCCATTTCACTCGGTTCGCTGCGGTACACATCACGGCGGACCGGACATCCGGACAGGTCGGATCATCACGGGATCATTACGGGATCTCGTTCGGGTTGGACCGGAGCCCCCCCCCCCCCCCACTCCTCCTTCTTCTTGGCAGGCTCCTTAATGGAATAGCCTCGTGTCAGTCAGAAAACAGCACCGAACAGGGCCCCTCTGCCCGTTTTCTCTAGGGCCCGAACGCGTCGAACTGGGATCCCTGTGCTATTTATTAAACCCGCTACGCTTGGGGCCTTATTAGGTCGGTGAGTGGCCTCGCGCTGATCCAGGGTCGACAATCCCGGTCAGAGGCCCTTCGGTGTCAGAGAGGGGGGCCAATGTATCATATACATTAATAGTAACCGATTGAAAATCTGAAAGGGGACAGAAAGGTCCTTCAGCCCCAATCGGGAAATGTATGCGGTCTCAAGTCTTTGCTGGAAACTCTATTGGGGTCTGGCTGTTGAGGGGGGGAGGAGAAGGGCGAGGGGACCAGGCACCCCTGGGAGGAGCTCTTTTTGGAACCGTGAAGTCAAAATAATGACCATACTGAATGAGAAGAGCAAAAGATATTGCCAAGCACAAACTCTGACAATACCGTAGCAGCGTTTAGCAGTTCAGGAAGCCCTTCTGGTAAACTCTTGGACCCCCTCTGGCCGCCCAGTCGGGACTTGCTGGTCGCCAGGGGTGCACTGGTATTTAAGGACCCTTACAACTATTTAGACCCCTGATGCCCTTCAAACTATCGGCAATAAGGGAACTGGGAAACTACAAGGATACCGTGGTCGCTCAGCGATCACATTCACCGCTCAGGCATCTCCAGCAGCGCACACAGGAAATGTACAGGGGCCGCGACCTCAGCATGGGACTAAAGTTTGGTAGCCCGCTGTATGGTTTTTGGTTGATACTATGAAAAAGATGGTAGATATAAGTCAGGTGATTAAAAACGGAGATTTCGTCTTTAAACCGGATAGCGACCCTGCTCGACATCTTTATTTTCATGTTTTGTGAGTAGATTTTCTGATTTTGCATTTAAAAACTTCTGAAGACAACTCAATACTAGGATCTGATTCCAAAAATAAATCCTACTAAACCACGTTTTCTAGTTCCAGCACCCCGCCATATTTGTCGAAGCCAACGTGCGTGATATCCATATGCAATGCGTTTTTGTAAAAGGAACATTTAGATGTTAATAAATTAATCTGACATGTAAGTTTCATGCTAAATTAATGGGCACTGATTACGCGCATCTTCATACTCCAGCACCTATATGAACTGAAATGTGAAAATAAGGTTATGTGAGGAGGGCAGGTGCTAAGAATTTCGCTCTTACTATGCTATGATCCTCTTGATGCTGGTTAATGTGAAGACCTATAATGTTGGATGGGTTCGTTCAAAATGGTGCCCAGATAATAATATCCCCAGCGCCCCAAAGTATCTCGATTATACTATTTTGGAGCTGAGACATGAGTTTCGGCTTTTTGAGTGGCAGAGATGACAAATCTTGCCAGAAATCGGCCCATTTCATAGGAAAATTTCGCTATCTTGAATTGAAATTGCACGCGCTGTATTTAAGCCCCCCGGGGTTCACCACTCACTACCCCCATAACGGCAGGCCAACCTTGCATCAAAGCTCCCCTTAAAGCTACAGGATTTCCATTCCAACTTCTCATTGCGCGCCCCAGGATGCTGCAAGCCCGTCTAGCCGCCGTATTTCATTTCCATCTAAGGTTGTTGCTGTTGTTGCATGATGTACTCTTTTACAGTCTGTTTCTAAGCACTTCCGGCTATTGTTTTCGAGATAAATCACGGATGAATGGGTAACCCCATCTGTCAGTCGGCGACCGGTTGGAAGCGCATTTAAGCAATAAGTTTGTGGCACTGGTGCAAACCAACGCTGTTTCCCAGCTGAAAATGTGACATTGAATGTGCTAGGTCGAAAACAAAATTCGGCTTGTGGAAATATTTATATTCATACCAGCCCGCAAAGAACAGCGTTTTCACACCGCCATAGCGTTGATGCCATATGGCTTAGTTCTATGATAACGTCACAGCATCGCTATCCAGAATGCAGTAATGCGGGGGCTCGTTTACAAACGTACTGCGATATCGAGTTTGTCTAAAAGTGTCATTCCAAAAAATGTCCAATAAAGAATGGATCGTTGAGAACTATAAGTAATATCAGACCATGCCATTTGACAATATGTATCATCTTTGTGTCATAAGCTTCAACGACCAGCGAAAAGAATCGAAAGCTGTCATCAGATTTATCCAAAAAGCATCCGAAAAATTCATCGATGCCAAGACCAATGTGATGTTTACAAAACATGTATAAAGAACAATCTCCCTTGTGTATGTATATATATATATATATATATTTATATATATGCATATATATATACATATATACATATATATACATATATATACATATATATGTATATATATATATATATATATATATATATATATATATATATATATATATATATGCATATTGCTAATCAATGGCCATGCGGATGGCCATGATTGGTGATAGTTATTCTCTTTTTGACTTTCATCCATAGCGACATCTGATCGAGCATGACGATCAGACGATCGGACCCTTGGGCAAGGAGGCACAAAAACCGTCCTTGCTAGGCGACATCATCTTGATTGTCAAGCGTTACTAAATCAAAACGGGCCATTTACCAAGCCTAGAACCATAATTCTAAAAGGGCATCGACGTCCAGCGGCAATGCAATCGGCGTACCTTTCGCTTTGGAAAAAAATTATTTTCCCGCTTCCCGTTCCTTCAGGCTTCCCGTTCAGGGAACCAGGTACCAACAGCCTCCGTTGTCATTGGGGCTTTGCGATGAGCCATCACAATGCACGTGCCTCTCCATTAGCGAAATCCTGCATCGGCCCATCGGCCAAGCGACACCTTTCTTTCGGACCACCACTGCATTTATTTCCTTGAGACACCATATGCAAGTGGGCGATTGAAAGAACAATTAAAGGAGGTCCAAAACTTCCCTTTCAAGGGCACCGAAGTACAGGGACACTACGTTTGCCCTGCCTCACAATGTTGAAATCCTTGTTCGGCTCCCACGGTGAATAGGCAGCAAGAACCTTGATTGGGGGACATCACAACGTTTATGTTTATGAGCCCCCAGTTTAAATTGGAACACCACAATCACCCCAAACATTTATTTTAAAGCAATGGAAGATTCCAGGGGCACTTAAAATGGTCCCTCAAGCTTTATTTTCACGAGGAACTGAATTAAGCAGGACTCCCCCCCCCCCTCCCCACCTCCCCTTTAGGCTCCAAGGGTCCCATGTATTCCAAAGGTCCTTTTTTGATACCTTGGGGCCGAAGATCAAGAGCCCGATTATAGGGTTCGAAAGGCAGGCCAGAGATCGTATGGAGGGATCACAGCCCGAAGACCGGAACCTAAAATGTAAGAGTAGTTCTAGCACTGATCGGAGACCGGTGCGACTGTGTCTCTATTTGAAGCAACTGACTGAGAACAGCCATATCGAACAGTCCGTACCGTGCTATTTTTGGGCCTATGGGTTAGTTCCCGAGTGAAGACAAGGCCAATATATATAAATACCAATTACAGGGCATCATACATTCGTCGGGATACCTGAAATAATGAAAGACCCACATTGTTGGTTAGTGACCACAGTCCCTAGCAGGAGACCATGTGTCGGCAAGGAGCCCCAGGTCGGCCAGGAGCACATTTGCTGAATAGGGGCGATGATGGGCCCCGGTATGTCAAAGGGTCTATTGTGATGGTCTGGACTGTCCTGACAATGAAAGGACTCATGAGAAATGACAAAAGGGATTCTCATGTACAATGAGACAGTGGAGAGGCCTGTGCCAGACAGAGACACCAGGAATGCACGAAGGATTCTCTGCACCATTCCAACCAGGGACCGATAAGGCGAATTAGTGTCTCGATACCAATTATTGGACTTCCTGTGCCAGTAATGAGTGTTTGCATCAGCGAGGACCCCTGCGCCGAGCCGTTGCTGGATGTCTCAGTTAGAGGGCCAGCCGCATCGGGGAGAGGACCGGTTGTGATGCAGCCTTCTGAGGGTCTCCGTACGATCCTGGGGACGATCACTAGACTAAAAGCCGTTGGGGACCCCAGATAGGACGTAATGCCCTTCAGCTGCTGACCAGAACGTTTTACCAATGCAATTTAGTTGGCTGACCAACTGATTCTCTGAACGGGCTCAGCAGTCGCAGCATTACGAGCAAGAGATATTACGCCATTGCGCCTTTCTATTGCACCTTCCCGTAATCTGTCCCGACTACCAATCTAAAAATTGCATTAGTGAAACATCCGCCAAGAGGACATCTTTTACATGTATACCCATTGACTTCATAGAGCATTGGAAAGTACCGATTTTGAGAAGTGGTCATTTCCACCCGTCTGCTGACCGCTGCCGGGTGCTGTTGCAAGTTTCCGTATGCTACAATGGTGTAACTACAGCATTTTTGTTCCGACGCCTCACAAAACACCTTACGGCGGGGCACCAAGGAATCGCGCACAGCCCGACCACAATACTCTTCTCGCGCGCCGAGCGCTTACACAAAACACTGGAATTCTATCATCTACATACAAAACAATAAAACGTAACATTTTGGATGCGTTACTCATTCATGACCATAAACGACTTCTAAACAAAGAAATGAATCAAACTATTGAAATATCTTTTTGGAGCAGGATCACAAATAAATAAATTAGACAAGGATCAAGACACTGATGAATGGCGTGGGTATTGTGTGATTGGCATACAACGTTGTGATTTGCTGTGCTGATTGTGTTATTCACAGTGTGTGTTACTAATGATGTCTTTTGCATGGCTAAATAATTGTTTGTTGTCAAGTAAAAACGACAGTGAGTGCTGTCCGGTGACAAGTTTATTGCTGGTTTGCGTGCTCGTGTTTTATACTCGGATTTGAAGTGTTTAAGGTGCCGAAATGAAATAAAGAGCAAGATGTATAAAAGGTCAGTCAGCATTCATATACCGTGCAAGTTTTGCGAGCTTCGTGTGCCTGTCGTCACGAAAGTGTATAAATATATGTGTATATATATATATATATATATATATATATATATATGTATACATCATTATTAAACGCTCGGTCGATTCGGGCAAAAGCAACGGCCAAAACTAACACGACACCATTTTGGAGTGATCGGAAGCAGTAAACTTCACGGCAACTAAATCTCTACACATGTACACTGCGAAAATGCTACAAAACTCGAGAACGCCTCTTACTTTGTGAGCTCTCTAAAGTTCAGGGTTCCATCCACTAAAAACCCTCGTATTTCGGTCATTGAATTTTAATATTCCTATGTATGCAGGTTGTATACGGGAGCCTAGCTCACTGCGCACAGCCCTAGAAAACTAGGCGTGCTTTGTACGCAAATACATGGAGCTTGTTCATTCCCGTCGGATCATGATGGATCCTGTCATTTCAAGGCTAAGTACTTCAAAGAAAACATGGCAACATACACCTAAATTGGCTGCTAAATACCATCAAAATCAAGCATAAGCTGGATTCCTAGCTTATATACGGTTAGCGGGGCAGTTGATGAGGTCAGCTGATGGCTGACGACCGATGCAGAGTTTTTGCTTTGTCTGTTGCAAGGGAATACAGAATATCTTGTCCTTCAAAATGTGTTTAAACGTAACGTACAAGTATGACAATCGTCACAAATTCACCAAACAGCGGAAATATGATACACGACATCGATGACGTGTAAAATTATGTTCCACAATGACAAGAACGAATTCATCGGCGTAATCGGCATAGCCGCACATTCAATCATCGGTCGGTAAGAAGTAAAGCCCGGGTAAAAATGATTAAGGTTTAGGTCCCTGTCAACGGCGTAGGCCCTCCCGTAACATGTAAAAATCCACGACTAATAATGACGGTACCTGAGCAATCGAAACTGCCGTGGCAGGCCAACAAAGAGGCTCCAGTGAACAGTGAATGGTCCTCATAACAAGCGAGCGGAACCTTACACCAATATGGTGGGATCCCTGGACGATCGAGAGCACCCCGGCAGGCCAACATGTAGGGTCCGGCCGGAGTGCAGGATCCCCTGAACAAAGGGCAATAGCCGAAGAGAAGTGTACATGAATCAACGCCCCTTTGTGATCAAGAGTACCCGGGTAAAAGGTAAAAAAGTAAACAGAGAGAGCTCTGACAAGTGACGTGAAGTGGAGGTCCTCAGCAAACAAGCTCAAAAAGGAAGAGAGCCATGGGTCAATGAAGAAGGCCCCTGGGGATGGAATGCCTGAGAGCGTTGCTTTATATGGGGCCCAGCCACAGCACGGGGTCCTCCAAGCAAGTGAAAAGAACCCGATACCAACATGAAAAGCCCCTGAGCAACCGAGCGTACCCCGGCATTTGGGGCCCAGGCAGCAGCGGCGGGGCGGAAGAGCCCCCTTACTCTGCGGGCGCAGCGGTCCCTGCCGAGTCCGCACCTCCCGCCATGTCTCCGGCCGCGCCGCCTCCCGGCGCGTCTGCGCCCAGTCCGCCGGTGAGCCCCGGGGCGCGGCCGCGCCCAGGCCAGACACGGTCGTCAGGCGTCTAGGTAATGTAAAGTAGCCAAGCTTGACTGCACGCATCACGTGATCCTCAGTGGAATGCCAGGTTGACTGTGCCATCTGTTGAAAAAATAGGGAAATAGCTACAAGACCAAAAGATGCTTCTGTAGTGTTATCTAGCGACCAGAATCCAAACCAGCCTGGTTGCCATGGATACTGGACGTTTTGAACACTGGATTTTACGACCCTGGACCTTGCGACTCTGGACGTTGCGCCATGGACATTACGAACGCTCCCAATGGGCACGGAATTGAACCTTTTCTGCACTTTCTGAGTGCTGAATGCTGCGTTCCTGGACGATATGAACACTGGACGCTGTGATCCCGGACGTTTTGTTGGCTCCCACCTTGAAAGCTTCCCAATAGTTACAAGGAAGCATTTCCCATCATATATTATGTCTAACTAAATATCTCCAAATGTGGAACATTCGCTTTAAACAGCCGTTGTTTTATGAGTGGCATTCATTGAGCATCAGACTTATATTTATGTCACACATCATTATTTGTACAGGCATCATGAAAAAGCACGGCATTCTGGACTGGGGACACCAGATTCCAGCACTGACGTCCGAGCGGACAAAGTAGGAGGTACAATCACAAACGTGAAGGTGAGGATGATTATGGGCCAGGCCGCACTTCTGCGATGTCCCGCAGACTACACGGTCTGCCTTCCAGCACATCTGACTGGCGTCGCACTTCCACACAGGTCAGACTAACGATGAGGTGATGACGATGGCGATGACGTCACGAGTTGGCGGGGCCCTCGGCGGGAGACCGGACGGACTAGGCGGCAGCGGCGGCCTAGAGCCTCGGCGTGAGCCTTGGCGTGCTCGGCCTTGGCGGCAGCCACCTCGGCCGTGTCGCGCACCGGCTCGGGCGCCACGGCCAGCTGCTTGGGCGCCTCGGCCGTGTCCACGGGCGCCACGGGCAGGTCCGTGCGCGTCACGTGGAAGCCGAGCGCGTCCGAGTAGTAGGTGGCCGTCTGCGGCAGGCC
>NW_023596545.1:23001621-23018475 GCF_011947565.3 Pollicipes pollicipes
GCCTGAACAGCAGGAACTCCGCGGGACGGGTGCTAGAGACGGCGTCATGGTGCCATGACGGACGCTGCCTGTAGCACAGCAGGGCCTGAACAGCAGGAACTCCGCGGGACGGTGCTAGAGACGGCGTCATGGTGCCATGACGGACGCTGCCTGTAGCACAGCAGGGCCTGAACAGCAGGAACTCCGCGGGACGGGTGCTAGAGACGGCGTCATGGTGCCATGACGGACGCTGCCTGTAGCACAGCAGGGCCTGAACAGCAGGAACTCCGCGGGACGGGTGCTAGAGACGGCGTCATGGTGCCATGACGGACGCTGCCTGTAGCACAGCAGGCCCTGAACAGCAGGAACTCCGCGGGACGGGTGCTAGAGACGGCGTCATGGTGCGATGGCGACGCTGCCTGTAGCACAGCAGGGCCTGAACAGCAGGAACTCCGCGGGACGGGTGCTAGAGACGGCGTCATGGTGCCATGACGGACGCTGCCTGTAGCACAGCAGGCCCTGAACAGCAGGAACTCCGCGGGACGGGTGCTAGAGACGGCGTCATGGTGCGATGGCGGACGCTGCCTGTAGCACAGCAGGGCCTGAACAGCAGGAACTCCGCGGGACGGGTGCTAGAGACGGCGTCATGGTGCGATGGCGGACGCTGCCTGTAGCACAGCAGGGCCTGAACAGCAGCACCCAAATCGGGACGGCATAACGGCGTGAAAGCACGGCGTAGACGTGCAACCATCTCGGCACAGTTGCCGATTAGCAATTGGGGATCCAGTCCGGCAAATACGAACTTCACGTTCGTCGCTAGTACGGTCCTGTTCATGCAATGCGCTGGGCACCGCTGAGTAAGCATAACTGTGTTGGCGACCAGCGAGCTGTGGACGTGCTTATCCCGCGTGAGGGTTGCATGGACGGTGACATCCAGTAACTTGGACGACTGAACTGGAATGATGTCTGGGATTTTTTTCCGAAAAGCGGCAAATAGTGTTTGCGTTTCGTACACAATGAACTAAAAACAAACATTGTGGACGTATTGTCTTAACTGTGTTACTCTGCTGTGCATAGCTACCATTCTTACTGACATTTAAGGTCATGTCACTCTTAAGTCAAACGACGTCAAACTTTGATTTTTGAGACCGTATTTGACCTTTCGAAGGTCGTATGTTTTAAGCCAGAATGGCACCTCCTTACAGTTTTAGAGGTGTTTAACACCGCTCTCCGCATTGATGCAGCTTATTTATTTGTTGATACCGCTGGATGAGTGGCTCTGACAGAAGCCTTTGCCTCTTTGATCTGACATGACGCATCACGGGTTACCTCTGTCAATATCCACTGATGCTCATTCAGGAGTCTGTCAAGGGTTATCTAAAGCCGCTTTCTACATTGCTGTACTCTACAACATAATTTCCCTGTTAAGTGAATATGCTCCCTCAAAATGTCTTTTCTTAATTGTGTCCGGGGGACTTGCCTAGCTTTGATTGAGAGCCAATCGACGGCCGTTCTCATGGGTGTAGGAACAAGAGGGGGGCAGAGAGGTCATGCCCCCCACTCTTCAAGGTTGGGGGGCAGCAGTGTTAACTGCCCCCCCCCCCTACTTTTCAGGTTAAGGTTGCGTTTAGTCCACTTGTTTACTACTTTAAACATACATGCCGATTTACCTAGTTCGCCGGCCATCATCCTCAAGGTGCGTCATTTTTCCCCGTTCGCTTATTGGCCATCGTTTTGTGTTCCGGCCACAGGCCGACGTCGTGCGGCCTATGAAGACTGCAAAGCCGGTCATCGAAGCTGTTGTTGCTATGAATCGCGAGCGCGCATGTCAACACGCGCTCGGGTGGGGGGTCAAATTGTCCCCCCCCCCGAAGGTCTTCCCAGAATGGTTTCCGAACGGCGCGGCGTAGCCGCACCAAGATTTGCATAGCTATGGATAATTGAATGGCGGAGAGTGAGACGTAAAAATGTATATGCACCTTGTAAGGTCGCTGACGTATGGCAGGTCAAATTCAGGCCATGGTTTCAGCGAAGGCAATTTCTAGGGAATCGTCCAATCTGATACAAAACGGAGAATTTGACGAAGCCATACGTCTCTGAGATTGCTTTCTTAGGCACCACAAATATCGAATAAGCAAATTACGTTGATCTAAGATCAGGTATGACGGTTCAGACCAAGGTCAAAACACCAACCTGACTTATCACTCTAGGGCTTGCTGAATGAGATAGTTTCTGGTGCTCATTTCAAATTATTGATATCAGGAACCGCATGGTATACGTCCTCCATTGACTTCTTTGAGGTCAAGAGCAGGTCATTGACCAAGATGACCCGGGTCGACATTTTGTTTTAGGAACATACTGCCTAGCGTACTCTTTGTCGCTTATTCAAATGCAAAACTCAGAGCAATCTTGTACGATTTTGGTCCCCATGACCTTCAAAAGGTCAAAACAAGGTCACCGACCTCAAAGGAGCTTGTGACTCTTTGCTTAGAAGCAGTTGCCTGGGTCTGGGGGCACTCTAGAGACCAACATAAAATTTGACCTTTTTGACCTTATTTGACCTGAAAATCATGACCTAGGAAGCTCAAACTTTGACCTAAGTGAGTTCACGTACCGGTGAAGACACGCTGTAAATTTAGTGTCTCTAGGTTTCTTCGTTCCTGAGATTTCAGGGGGGGGGCTCAATTTGGCCACCCGGGCGCGTGTTAAAACCACATCACATGGTTGTTTTATTAGAAATCAACGATGACTGAATCTTAAACATTTTAAGACGAACATGGATTAGCCATGTTAATACAAATTTGGGGCCCCGTTCTATCTACAATATACGTTCAGGGAGTCTTCAACATCTCTGAAGAACACAGAAAAACACAGAACTGTAGTATATGTGCCAATTATTTGACCACCTACGGCAATGAGGCATGACGTTGCGTCAATAAGGGTTCCTTTGCTGATCCGGGGTCAACTGCGCGGGTCAGAACGCCTCCGGCGTCCGGGAGGGGAACAACGTGAATATGATAAAGCCTTCTCATGGCTTCCGGATCTACCAGGAGATTCCGCCCCGTGTCGCCAGAATGACAACCAGAAGACTCTTCGCGATGAAACGGAGTGGCCCTTCAGCCCTTGACTGGAACCGGTAAACTACCCCTGGCATTCTTTTTAATGGGCCCTTGCCCGAAAGAAACAAGGGGTCTCATTATTGGTGGGAAAAGTTCTCATTATTGTTGAATAGAGCGGGTCGAAATGAATAAAAGTAACGAACAGGGTCATCCAATGTTTGCATGAGATCTATCATTTTCCAGAGTTGATTAATGAAAAAAAACACATCGAAAGGAACATGCCCGCCTGCAGCCTCGAGAGCAAGGATAGCGATGGCTTGAGTTGCAGCTTTCGTAAAACTCAACGGCATCGGCACTTACAGTGGCCGATGCCGTTGACTTTCGGCACTTTCGACTTTCGTCACTATTTTTGTAAGCTGCAAAAACAAGAAAAATAGAGATTCTACCTTCACTCTTCCAGTTCCAGCAGCAGATTCCAGCACCACTCCGCGGTGCTTTAAGGGCCAATCCGTTGTTTTCATCGGTCTAAAAATTAGCACACATGAAATATACGCCCAGACTGCCTTGTAAATGTAATATTTGACGTCCTGAAGCGTTCAGAAGTACTTCTTTTTTTGCGTCCACCCGTTGACCAGGACTAAGTATTAACTGCTAAGCCGACGGTGCGCGGCCTGTGGAGACTGCAACGCCTGGCATCAAGGTTTTTGTTACTAAAACTTGCGAGTGCTCATGCTCAAAATTGCGCCACACAACTTGCGTTACTAATCAATTAAAGTGTTTAATGGTATTGTTTTCAGAAATGTCATCATTTTCGTCCACCGATGGGCCACGGTGAAAGGTTATCCGCTGGATAACCTTACCTCCTTAGTCCGCTCCGCGGACTGAGGAGACTGCAACGCCTGGTGTCGAGGCTTTTGTTCCTACGATTTGCGAGTACACGTGTTAACAATCACGTTACATAAATTACATCACTAATCGATTCTGACCGAACGTTCAACGCTTTCAGAAAAACACGGCTTGGCTGTGTTAATACACATTGTTGACCACTCGATCTGCAACCCAATTTTCATCTTCAAATTTCGATCAAACATATCGATCTATATTTGACCGGTGCGACGTCCTTCCTCTCTGAAAACCCAGATGAAACATTCTGACAAAGCTTCTGAATTCCATCGGTTTGGCGACAGTCCACTAAACCAAGGTAAAATAAGGGCGCTTCCGCAGTTTATTTACTCCAAAATGCAAACAGAATTGATCTCACGGCAGCTTCTGGTTTCTGCTTTGGTTGCAGGATAAAAATAACCATGAAACAAAGAAAGCCGTATTTCTTGTCCACAAGTAAGCTATACTCGGAGATTTTGGGGGGAGGGGGTCACCATAGGAGGGGCTTTTGCCGACCCCGTGCTCCCCTTAGCAAGGCTCTGGCTGCGCCTACACACAGAATCAGATGAAGTCGTCTACGTTGAATGATGAGCAATTAAGTGTGCTTTGGGCTATTTCATACCTAAGGCAGGCAGCTTTCCGGAAGGTTTATACAAGGAAAATAATTCGGAAAAAGATACTGTTGCAGGTGTTCAGAATGTTTTACATACCAATTAGTAGCAATGCTGAACCAGAAATATATAACAAAGCAGCCATACCATCAGTTCGCAATCAGTCATGCGGGAGACAGCCGGGTTTAGCCAGTGGCTGCCGATGGCCGACGGGAGCAGGCGCCGATAAGGCATATGTGACAGAAGAGCCTTCATTTTGTGGCTTTGTTGTTAAAGGAGAATCTCCAGTTGTATGGCTTGACAGTGCTTTTGGCAGTTTCAAGCCTACGAATTTGCTTCCGCCTAAAATGCCGCGGCAAGCCTTACTTCTTGAAAAGCAGCTAGCGAAATGAAGGCGCATGAAAAACCTGTCGCACTGCGAGCCATCGACTCACGTTCAAAATTCTCACCAGCCTATGTCCAGGCCGTATTTTGTCATCTACCCGTGAAGGCAAATGCCTCCTCAACAACCCAAAATGCCTAACCGCTCGAGGAATTTCGCGTCCCGTGCAAAGGCCATGTTGAAATGGAAGAATATTCTTCGGAGGCTGGATAGCCTTATTTGTCAAATGACATAGATGAGTCGAATTGGCAAGATCGCGCACCGGTGAGAAACAGCTCTGGATCCACATATGGCATAGAAGAATGACATTTGAAGAACAAGAGATAACAATTTCCATTTCAGCTCCCGCCCCGTTCTCGGTCATCGGGCTTGCTTTCCAGAGGAAAAAAATTATTAAAGTATGCGCCGAGCTTGGCTCCCCACTTTTTGAAACGTTCCTACGCCTATGGCCGTTCTGTTTGGAAATTGTGCTAAAAAAAAACCTGCTGTTAAAGACTCGACACTTGCGTTTTCTAAGACTTGATTCCCGCGTGGTCAATAGAAAAACAGGGTTTGAATGACGTTTTAATTGCGTCATGGATGTCTGCGTGATCTTGAAATGGTCTCCCCAAAATAGTCTGCACATCTTCGCGGGCGTGTAGCTCAGAAATTAGAAGGTTGCGCGTGTTAAGAAAGGCGGGGCTGTAAACCGTGCCGAATGGCCTTCAAGACTGCCATTTCCATTCGAAACCTCAAAGAAATGTTGAACGCCCCCTTCAACTAAACCAATATTTCAATATATGCAATTGTCATAATATCGCGCGGCTTGTTTGACAGCACCACAACGTTATACAGAACCTTCCGTGGCGTAATCAAACAATGGCGTAACTAGGATTATATTTACCAAGTACTCCGTTTGTTATGGGCAGTCTTTTTCACTTAAAATTATACCAATTGTTAAAACCGAGCTCATTTCACATCTCATACCTGCTTCAATATCTTCAGTGTGAAATTTGCACTTTGGTGAGCAAGATAATACTAAATACTAAATCAAGGCAAACATAAGAGGTCATTTTCATGTGTACTCGGCATGCACATTTATCAGTGATATACAGTCGTTTATTATTCAGGCACAGTAATTCATCATTTAAGCACAGTACTGAATGATTTAGGTACAGTAATTCATCATTTAAGCACAGTACTGAATGATTTAGGTACAGTAATTCATCATCCAGGCATGGTGAGCTCTAATTTGAATAGCCTTGTGCCTCCCTCAATCACTCCGTGGACCGCGCTGATATTAACAAGCTGGAAAGGAAACCGTCGATGAGTTTAAGTTACGCATGGCTGGAGAAAGCAAATTTGATGGAAACCAGCGTATCAAAGGAGAACAGCGTAACATTACGCAAAATTGTGGTCGCAAGTCATGCTGATTAAGAAGGCTTTAACTACGTAACCATAGACAGGGGGTTAGAATTCAGCGTAACCTGCGGCAACCAGAAGGTCGAAAGATGGCCAAAAACGCATAGCCTGTTCACTGACATCCCAAAAGCGGTGTGGGACACGGGGAGTCCGCACTGGGTGGTGGTCCCGGTTATAGATGGCGCTGGCTGCATTTTGCTTCAGGGAAGAGGTCGCAAGAACCGAGTATGCGAGGCAGCTCGTGCAAGGTTATGGACATTAGCAACCATTCAAGATGCATGGTTCTGTTTAATGCACTGCTTTGACAATTGGTTGAATTCATGCACCATGGAGGATGCGTGCGGGGGTCAAACTGAGGCCTGGAGGGAACGCCTGGCCTGAAAATGGCGCCTGTGATGGAGAACTTTAAAATCCTTGCGTTTTATCGGCTGGTTAGGAAGACAGAGTAACATTTTGTAAAGGAGAAAAGGGCGGTGCGTGTGTCTCAAGGCCCCTACTCGTATCTGATTACACTCATGGCGTCCAGTTTCACATGCAAATGTGCTCTTCGTTCTCCGGAGCAACTTAGTATTTCATACGTTTGACTTGCGCGTTTTCATTAAAACTAGTTCGTGAAACGGATAACGGACGGGAAACACGGCGGGGTTAAAACATTGAACTTCCGGCTTAGACACTTAAGGCAGTTGCAATGCAGTGTGTGAAGAAATTAGCGTCTTCTAAATTTACACGCGCCCGCTACGAAACGGTGCGTGAAATCATTGGTGCCGAGACTGCAATGCGCTGTGGGCACCAGAGGGTCGGACGTATCGCTGACCGGCAATCGTAACATCTAAATGTTCGAAAGGCAATGGAAAAATCGCTAGCGGATGGTGCATATCACCAGCCAGCTGATTATGCAGGAATTCTGAGGCGATATGATGTGTGCTCTGCAAACCCATGCGGCAAAGAGTAAGATTGCAATGGCGTGTAAGAGAAGACAAACGAAATATTTTTGCAATAGGGCAGTAGAAACATCGGGCTTGTCTTTCTACGCAGAACGGAGACACCTTTCATAGCAGGTGTAATTGACCAGCAAGGCGTTTGCGTAAACTTTTATGGCGATCATGCAAATGTACGTGACAGCTTAAATACGCGCCCGGGTGGCCGGTTGGATACCCTTTGCTCGGTGGGTCAATTTGACCCCCCCCCCCCATTGAGATCTCAAGAACTAAGTGAGCTAGAGGCACAACATTTGCAGGGTATGTTTTCCTGTACCTGAACTCGCTTAGGGCAAATTTTGAAGTTCCTAGATTATGACCTTTGGGTCAAATAAGGTCAAACAATGTCAAAATCCATGTGGTCTCCAAAGGGCCCCTAGAACCTAGATAACCAGTTCTAAGCAAAATAGCACATGCTCATCTAAAGTCAGTGTGCTTGTTTGACCTTTTGAAGGTCATGGTAACCAAAATCATAAAAGATCGCTTTGAGTTTTGCATTTTGCATCCGATCTCCCGGCTGCACATTTATGCTGCAGTTCCACTCCGATTTGATGGGAATGGCTTGCTGGAAGAACTTTCAAAGCACATCATCGTATTAAACGTTAAACTCTGCGCGTTTAGGCTAACTGCTTTTCCGCACCTCTCACCAGCAGTTGATTTAGCATCTCTGCGAGGATTTCCGATGTTTTTGTTGCCCACTAGGGTTATGCCACACGATCATGGGCCGCCCTGCATTGACGTCTTGGCACTAGTGAAGTCAACACCCAGCGAAGATGTGAAAACCCACCTACGGCAAAGCTTATCCACAGGATTACCGAGCCTTAAGTCCCTTGCGCTAACTCGCGCCGGTGTTTGTCTTTTCCAATTGGCAACGTAAAAATCATGCTTATCATTTCAACTTGAAGGGAATGTTCTACATTTGTATGACGCTTTGAAATGAATTGCCATCTTAAGGACATTTTGATGCAGCTCACGGATATGCCCTGTATAAGACCCAAAACGCTCTGGTTCCTGAGTTACACGCCCGCGAAGTACGAAAAGTCTCAGAGCCCACTTCAAAATCGCCTTCTCATTAATGACGCCACAGAAGCGTCATTAGATCGCCGTGATATTACAAGCTGTTTTTTGTTTATGGTCAAAACAGCATGGCCAATGCTGCACTCGCAAAGGCGATGATGTTGCACATGTGGTACAGTCCGCGGAAGATGATTAGCTGTTAGTAAGATTTTACTGCTGAGCGTGTGTCGCGAACACAAGCGTGAGCAATTTCGGGTTGTGCGATACTCGTCGTGAACGGGTCATTTTCCTTATGTCTAGGCCATAGGTCAATGTTATAAAAAAGAACGCCACTGTCCGCAAAAAAGTACGGCACCCAAAGAATGGGCACCCTCCCGAAGTTATTACAACGAAGACCCGACGGCAAATACGTCTCTTTTCTCCTGCTGGCGTTTTTTTCTTCTTCTACTAACGTATCTTACAGACACCTCAGTTGGCGCCTTGCGTACCGGAGCACAAAACCTTGCACGGGTGCATGGGTTAGCAAGACATGAAATCAGGGAAACAATACAGTAATTTTAGATATACTTTTCTCCAAGTATTTTACACATATGGTACAACAAATTTAGATCTTGAACAACAAATCGTGTTTTACAAGAAGAACCTCTTGAGCCGCATTACCATGAACCCCCATTTGGACTTTGTTCGGAAGGGAGGTCAGGCTGAACTTCGGTGTTGTGACTGGAGATCTGTGCGGAAATTGTGAGAAAATCTGCAATTTGATAGTCCCACGAGCTGTGCAAATGTGAGACCACACTTACTTGACAACAGAGTGTGAATCGGGGGCTCGAAATGCGTGTGATCACTGGTGGTGTGTGCCAGTGGCTTGCATTGGTATTGATGTGACGGTGAGTGTGCGTGCGAGGTTTGTTCTTACTATAGAGAACACTGTTTTGGTATTCTTCAGTCTACTGACTCCCAATAAAATGTGATATATTGACGTCTGATGTATTGATGCCTATTGATATTGATGTCTGCCTGTACCTTTATGTTCGTGTTTGAACATGACAAAGGAATGCTGGCAAACTGAGAGAAACACTAGCACTTATGTTGCAGGGGTGTGCACAGGCAAGAACTGATGCTGGTATTTCATTATGATATTGCCAACATCGTGAACCTATTGAGGTATTACAGCATGTAATTAATCTATTGCATGTCATTATATCAACAGTTCATTTTGGCAGTGGGGCTGGTGTGTGCAGATCATTAATGGACGTGCTCAGCATAAGCTCACATTATATGGTTTTGCAAAATTTATTTCGTTAAAGAATTCCGAAAATCTAGGAGCTTTATTATTACTGATGCACATTGTATTGTGTTCACAGATCTTGTATGCAGGCGAGCATTGCTCCTGAGTAATCAATGCCATAGTCACTGCAACTTCCGTGGGATGCTGGGTACTGAGAAAGGTGGAATAGTATTTCTGTTGGTGAGTTGCACAGTACTTAATAAGATGCTTTATCGTGAGCCTTGTGCGCACGGGCAGCTTCCATCACTTCCTTGCATTTTGTCCATCCAACCATAACTACATGCACTTGTCATGTCTCCAACCTTGTGCAAGGTCAGCTTGTTTGCAGTGTCATTTCACCCCATGTAAAATCTTCTGTTATTTTTTAGTGGAGCAACCTGAGCTGCAGCATGTTACATGACCAGGGAAGTGAAAGATGTGTTTGCATGATTCTCACCTGCGTTTTCTGGATTCCCGAAGCAAGCTGACCAAGTGATGCCACTTAATCGTTATCTATGTTGCTGAAAGGGATTTGTACATTGTCTCATGTGGCTTTTCGTCAGTCATATGTTCAGATGGGAGGCCAATACAAGAGCTCATGCCTCGAGCCATCTTCCATGCTGGAATTTATTATGAAAGCGCCATGGATTGCAGTCGAAAAACCATATTGTTGTCCGTAATGTCCATGCCAAAGTGCAGCACACCGAAATAGTGCAACATGAAACCTACTGACAAGCGTCATACACATTGTAACCACATTGGTTGATTACTCTATGTCAGACCTATGAGAAAGGAGCTGATATTATGATAGCTGATACAAAAATTATTCAACGATGCAAGAACTGCTACGGCAGAATGCATTGCAACCCATAGTTTCTTCAGGGTAACTATTGAAGTCCATAATACTCTCAGAAAAAACATTATTGGTAGCCCACCTTACCATCTTTACCATAGGCAATAGCAAATGCTTTGGACAATCAGTGCATGGCAACGTTACAAGCTTATTCATTTTCGCATGACATCACATTCCAGTTTCAAACCATTAGACAATGTTACAGACTTATTAACTTTGGCACGACACCCCATTTCCAGTTACAAACAGTAAGGAGAGTGGACTACTGTACACATCACATGGTATCAATGTCAGGACTACAGCACTACGCGCAAACGATGGGCCGACAAATACTCATCAACAGCAAAGCAGGTACAGCAGCAGCACAGCATATCGTGCTTTGGTATTAATGATCTGCTATAAAGCTGGCGATCGCTACGTTGCGCATGTCAAACAGTTCACGAAAGCTTTCTTACGGCCAGCACCAAGACAAAATCCACAAATAACCCATCCGCTAATCCGCCCCCCGACACAGCACCTGCGACGAGAATGGCCGGTTGATGTCAGCTTTCGGGTGTTTCGAGGCATTCTTTAGGTCTGGCTGCCAGATGCCGCCAGGTTTTTGCTGTCGTCACAAACCCATTTCATGAAGCCCATCAAAACAGGACGTAACGGGGCCCATTTTTAAAAAACTTTGAAAGCTTCCTACTTAGCGTCATTTTAACCTTGAAGGATGCGTATTAAACGTCCAGGAATTCATAAAGTCCAATGATCAAAAAGCCCAGAATCGCAGCATCCAGCGTTCATAACGTCCGAATTCAAAAAGTCCAGTGATCAAAAAGCCCAGAATCGCAGCATCCAGCGTTCATAACGTCCAGAGATCGTCCAAAACCCCTGGACAGAGGAGAATCATAAAGTCAAGGTCGCAGTCGGTCCCCCGTATAAATACAGCCCAGCGTGCGTGAGATTCACCGGTTGGGATGCTGTCCCACTTCCCTCGGCATCCTCGCCAGGATGCCTGCTATTTGGTATTGTGGGCTATGGATAAATTATCACGCAGTATTTGGTTCCGTTATTTGCTGTATGTGTTGGTGATGTTTCTCATGTTTTTGAAGGACATGATGACTGATGGTGTAAGGGCGCACTGATATAATGTGTGCTCCAGGTAGGCGCATATATATCTCCAGCTCCCGCCCGCTAACCTATATTGTTAGTGATTTTATTTGGCTGATTTCCCTCCCTCCCCCCCCAAATGCAAATTTTTTTCACACGCTCCTGCAAACGGGACTTATTCGGAATTCTGCATGCCTTTACTCTCAAAGAGAGAGGGTGGGTGTTGTCTCATCAGCTGAATCCGGATACTACTCCCTGGTGAGACAGTCCATTGGCCCAGCCTACAGTCTGTCTCTTTCAATTAGGGTACGTTTAAAAACGGGCGTGGTTTACCAAAATAAGTCTGCTTGCTGAGCAATGAAAACACAACGCAGGAGTATCGTGGATAATATGTCAACAGACTGGTGTCTCTCCGAATTTGGCTCGCTTTTGCACAAAGCTGCAGGCTGCAACCCAAGTGTACGGCGGGGAATGATCCCATGCAACTGAATAGGGAACCGCACTCTTGGTGGCAAGTAAAAAGGAAGTAAAAAAGTAAACGTTGACTGCGAATGCATTCAACTGCCTTCCAAACGTCACGCAAAACACTATGCACGTGCCGCGCTTAAAGGCATTGTTGATTCACCATCTGAACAGCGCAGCCGAGTATGTCATTGAGCTGGTTTGCGATATATAAGCTGAATGAATTGAGAGAATCGTGAGTTTGTCTTCGCCATCCACTTCATCAATCTTGACGCCCTTTTTTTTTTTATGATTCAGAACCTCCTGAGTATAGAATTTGAGGTCTAGCAACACCAATCTGAAGTTTTTCGAGACGGGTGCAATTCGTGCCGCAGAGGGGCGATGATGGCATGATGGTTAGTGGTTAGGGTGCTCATCTCTGGACTTTTCTATCTTGGGATGGAGTCCTGGCCACACCACTACCGCATCCCACGTACCTAATGCCTGATAAATGCATAATAGAGGCGTAACGCCTCGGAATAGCCATAACAGCCGGTGAGACGTAAAGCCCCAATCGGTATTGACAGCCCGTCCTGACAAACAAACCGCCGCCCGTGAAGTTTGCAGACAGTGTTCCCTCTCATCACTGTATATATGTGGGAATAATAATTGTGCAATCGGCTGGACGCGCAGCCTCGGACACACACCAGCCCAGAGGCTGCCCAGCTCGGCGGTCCGGCACGGCAGCTACGCCAGCGGCGGGTCGGCGGACGAGGCATCCCGGCCGCCAAATAAAGAACGCTTTCACGCGCGCCGTCCCCTCGCCCGAGAACGGAACCCCGCCACATAATGTGCGGAGGCCTGTGCGTGGGAAGCCCGTCCGCGGTCGAAACACTGCCGCCATCTTCACGTCAGAGCCCGAGGCCCCTGACTCCATTTCACTCGGTTCGCTGCGGTACACATCACGGCGGACCGACATCCGGACAGGTCGGATCATCACGGGATCATTACGGGATCTCGTTCGGGTTGGACCGGAGCCCCCCCCCCCCCCACTCCTCCTTCTTCTTGGCAGGCTCCTTAATGGATAGCCTCGTGTCAGTCAGAAAACAGCACCGAACAGGGCCCTCTGCCCGTTTTCTCTAGGCCCGAACGCGTCGAACTGGGATCCCCTGTGCTATTTATTAAACCCGCTACGCTTGGGGCCTTATTAGGTCGGTGAGTGGCCTCGCGCTGATCCAGGGTCGACAATCCCGGTCAGAGGCCCTTCGGTGTCAGAGAGGGGGGCCAATGTATCATATACATTAATAGTAACCGATTGAAAATCTGAAAGGGGACAGAAAGGTCTTCAGCCCCAATCGGGAAATGTATGCGGTCTCAAGTCTTTGCTGGAAACTCTATTGGGGTCTGGCTGTTGAGGGGGGGAGGAGAAGGGCGAGGGGACCAGGCACCCCTGGGAGGAGCTCTTTTTGGAACCGTGAAGTCCAAATAATGACCATACTGAATGAGAAGAGCAAAAGATATTGCCAAGCACAAACTCTGACAATACCGTAGCAGCGTTTAGCAGTTCAGGAAGCCCTTCTGGTAAACTCTTGGACCCCCTCTGGCCGCCCAGTCGGGACTTGCTGGTCGCCAGGGGTGCACTGGTATTTAAGGACCCTTACAACTATTTAGACCCCTGATGCCCTTCAAACTATCGGCAATAAGGGAACTGGGAAACTACAAGGATACCGTGGTCGCTCAGCGATCACATTCACCGCTCAGGCATCTCCAGCAGCGCACACAGGAAATGTACAGGGGCCGCGACCTCACCATGGGACTAAAGTTTGGTAGCCCGCTGTATGGTTTTTGGTTGATACTATGAAAAAGATGGTAGATGTAAGTCAGGTGATTAAAAACGGAGATTTCGTCTTTAAACCGGATAGCGACCCTGCTCGACATCTTTATTTTCATGTTTTGTGAGTAGATTTTCTGATTTTGCAGTTCAAAACTTCTGAAGACAACTCAATACTAGGATCTGATTCCAAAAATAAATCCTACTAAACCACGTTTTCTAGTTCCAGCACCCCGCCATATTTGTCGAAGCCAACGTGCGTGATATCCATATGCAATGCGTTGTTTTGTAAAAGGAACATTTAGATGTTAATAAATTATCTGACATGTAAGTTTCATGCTAAATTACTGGGCACTGATTTACGCGCATCTTCATACTCCAGCACCTATATGAACTGAAATGTGAAAATAAGGTTATGTGAGGAGGGCAGGTCTGCTAAGAATTTCGCTCTTACTATGCTATGATCCTCTTGATGCTGGTTAATGTGCAGACCTATAATGTTGGATGGGTGCGTTCAAAATGGTGCCCAGATAATAATATCCCCAGCGCCCCAAAGTATCTCGATTATACTATTTGGGAGCGGAGACATGAGTTTCGGCTTTTTTGAGTGGCAGAGATGACAAATCTTCGCAGAAATCGGCCCATTTCATAGGAAAATTTCGCTATCTTGAATTGAATTGCACGCGCTGTATTTAAGCCCCCCGGGGTTCACCACTCACTACCCCCATAACGGCAGGCCAACCTTGCATCAAAGCTCCCCCTTAAGCTACAGGATTGTCCATTCCAACTTCTCATTGCGCGCCCCAGGATGCTGCAAGCCCGTCTAGCCCGCCTGTATTTCATTTCCATCTAAGGTTGTTTGCTGTTGTTGCATGATGTACTCTTTTACAGTCTGTTCTAAGCCTTCCGGCTATTGTTTTCGAGCTATAAATCACTGATGAATGGGTAACCCCTATCTGTCAGTCGGCGACCGGTTGGAAGCGCATTTAAGCAATAAGTTTGTGGCACTGGTGCAAACCAACGCTGTTTCCCAGCTGAAAATGTGACATTGAATGTGCTAGGTCGAAAAACAATATTCGGCTTGTGGAAATTATTTATATTCATACCAGCCCGCAAAGAACATGCGTTTTCACACACCGCCATAGCGTTGATGCCATATGGCTTAGTTCTATGTAACGGTCACACGCATCGCTATCCAGGATGCAGTACTGCGGGGGCTCGTTTACAAACGTACTCGCTATCGAGTTTGTCTAAAAGTGTCATTCCAAAAATGGTCCAATAAAGAATGGATCGTTGAGAACTATAAGTAATATCAGACCATGCCATTTGACAATAGGTATCATCTTTGTGTCATACGCTTCAACGACCAGCGAAAAGAATCGAAGCTGTCATCAGATTTATCCAGAAAGCATCCGAAAAATTCATCGATGCAAGACCAATGTGATGTTTACAAAACATGTATAAAAACAATCTCCCTTGTGTATGTATATTATATATATATTATATTTATTATATGCATATATATATATATATAACATATTATATACATATATATGTATATACATATATATATATATATATATATATATAATATATATATATATATATGCATATTGCTAATCAATGGCCATGCGGATGGCCATGATTGGTGATAGTTATTCTCTTTTTGACTTTCATCCATAGCGACATCTGATCGAGCATGACGATCAGACGATCGGACCCTTGGGCAAGGAGGCACAAAAACCGTCCTTGCTAGGCGACATCATCTTGATTGTCAAGCGTTACTAAATCAAAACGGGCCATTTACCAAGCCTAGAACCATAATTCTAAAAGGGCATTGACGTCCAGCGGCAATGCAATCGGCGTACCTTTCGCTTTGGAAAAAAATTATTTTCCCGCTTCCCGTTCCTTCAGGCTTCCCGTTCAGGGAACCAGGTACCAACAGCCTCCGTTGTCATTGGGGCTTTGCGATGAGCCATCACAATGCACGTGCCTCTCCATTAGCGAAATCCTGCATCGGCCCATCGGCCAAGCGACACCTTTCTTTCGGACCACCACTGCATTTATTTCCTTGAGACACCATATGCAAGTGGGCGATTGAAAGAACAATTAAAGGAGGTCCAAAACTTCCCTTTCAAGGGCACCGAAGTACAGGGACACTACGTTTGCCCTGCCTCACATGTTGAAATCCTTGTTCGGCTCCCACGGTGAATAGGCAGCAAGAACCTTGATTGGGGGACATCACAACGTTTATGTTTATGAGCCCCCAGTTTAAATTGGAACACCACAATCACCCCAAACATTTATTTTAAAGCAATGGAAGATTTCAGGGGCACTTAAAATGGTCCCTCAAGCTTTATTTTCACGAGGAACTGAATTAAGCAGGACTCCCCCCCCTCCCCACCTCCCCTTTAGGCTCCAAGGGTCCCATGTATTCCAAAGGTCCTTTTTTGATACCTTGGGGCCGAAGATCAAGAGCCCGATTATAGGGTTCGAAAGGCAGGCCAGAGATCGTATGGAGGGATCACAGCCCGAAGACCGGAACCTAAAATGTAAGTAGTTCTAGCACTGATCGGAGACCGGTGCGACTGTGTCTCTATTTGAAGCAACTGACTGAGAACAGCCATATCGAACAGTCCGTACCGTGCTATTTTTGGGCCTATGGGTTAGTTCCCGAGTGAAGACAAGGCCAATATATAAATACCAATTACAGGGCATCATACATTCGTCGGGATACCTGAAATAATGAAAGACCCACATTGTTGGTTAGTGACCACAGTCCCTAGCAGGAGACCATGTGTCGGCAAGGAGCCCCAGGTCGGCCAGGAGCACATTTGCTGAATAGGGGCGATGATGGGCCCCGGTATGTCAAAGGGTCTATTGTGATGGTCTGGACTGTCCTGACAATGAAAGGACTCATGAGAAATGACAAAAGGGATTCTCATGTACAATGAGACAGTGGAGAGGCCTGTGCCAGACAGAGACACCAGGAATGCACGAAGGATTCTCTGCACCATTCCAACCAGGGACCGATAAGGCGAATTAGTGTCTCGATACCAATT
>NW_023596545.1:23019546-23144546 GCF_011947565.3 Pollicipes pollicipes
TTGCCACGAATAATGATCCATATCTTGAAATGCGATTGCTTTTTAAAAGTGATGACCTTACCTCGTACAATATTATCACGTACATACATTCATAACAGCGTACTATTCTAGCTTATCCTGTTTTATTATTATTGCGGATACCAGCCAATGTATCCCGCATCAGCTTAAGCCTAAGGGTAAGACTTATTTATGCATGGGGACTATGCAGATTTTTCAAGAAAATTTTTCGGGATTAACCCGTTTTCAAATTTATGTTGCTGTTGTCGCGAGATTTCAGAACGTCCAAAGGCAGCGCTGTTGGCGCGGCTGCGCCGAACGAGCCGCGCTCCGCTGGCCCGTAGCGTCGCGCATGGAGGCTTATCGCGACGGTCTGCAGAACGCCTGCAGACGGGGAGAGCCCTGCAAGCCGGCCCTGCCAGCCTGGCCGGACCGGGGGGGGGGGGGGGGGGGGGCGGAGGCCGGGACGCGCTGCAAGGCTTTAGAGCAGCCCAGCCGACGGCACCCCACCGGAACTTGGTCACTGTCCGGTCCGGCCTCTGCCGCTTCACGAATGGGGGACAGCCTGAGTTCGCGCCGCTCAAGTGGCAGGCATGCCTTGCTCTGCGGGATAGCGATCGCGATAATCACAGGACTCATCGGATTGTTAATGTGAGAAGAAACGTTCCTTTTCGCCTTCCACCGATGTGAAGTCCTTCCATCCATTCCTGGTGATGTATGGATAGTCGACAAGGTATTCAAATCTACTGGCAGAAACTATAGCAACAGCAACAATGGAGCTTGTCCGGCGCGCCAGTGTGACAATGTAGGCCTTTGACATCGTCGATGGTAATTTTTTTGTCGGCGTGTCATGAAATATATATATATATATATGTGTACATATATATATATATATATATATATATATATATATATACATATATATATATATGCATATATATGTGTACATATATATATATATATATATATATATATATATATATATATATATATATATATATATATATGCACACATATATATATGCACACATGTATATGCACATATATATATATATATATATATATATATATATATATATATATATGCACACATATATATGCACACATATATATATATATATATATATATATATATATATATATATACATATATATTATTGTGTGTGTGTGTGTGTGCGTGCGTGCGTGCGTGCGTGCGTGCGTGTGTGTGCCTAGCCCGCCCAAGTAGCCCGTCCCGATGGTTAGAGCACATGCCTGCCGGTTCATTCACCGATAGCGGGGTGGGTTTGGGTCGCTTTAAGCGCTCGCTTTCTGCTTTTGACACGCATTGTCCGTGGCCGGTGGAAGTTACCGCACTAAAGGTCAAGTGACGTCAGAGGGCAAGACAAACTGAGCCGAACAATGCAGCGCGTGAAACCCTTTCCACTAAATGTTGGCTTTGACCTGACATTGCACGATCAGATGGTAGGGGGTACGTTCTCACACAACAAGTACTGCTTTGCGTGAACTCTGTTCCCAAAAATCCGTTCGTTCAAAGGTTCGGATTACATTTTTAATGAAAAAAGTCCCGGTACGCACAGCCTGAGCACAATGGCGTCGACCAAACATTCCATTGCACTACGCCACCATGTTCGTATGGTGAGAGACAACAGCTAGAAACCCCGGGGGCATGTGTGGGTGCCAGAGGCATGTGTGCGTGCGGGAGGCATGCATAGGTCCCGGGGGCATGCGTGACTCCCGGAGGTACGCGTGGGCCTCGTGACACATGGGTTAAAACCGCCATTGTCGGCTACGCAACAAACGGATCCCGCGCAGCTGTTGACTATACCACGGTCGTTAGCGCTAGTACAAGTAAGCATACTGGCACAAACGGATCCCGCGCAGCTGTTAACTATACCACGGTCGTTAGCGCTAGTACAAGTAAGCATACTGGCACAAACGGATCCCGCGCAGCTGTTGACTATACCCCGGTCGTTAGCGCTAGTACAAGTAAGCATACTGGCACAAACGGATCCCGCGCACCTGTTGACTATACCCCGGTCGTTAGCGCTAGTACAAGTAAGCATACTGGCCCGGGGCGATGCGAAGGCGTGGAGATAGCCTAGCAGCACAAGCACAGACATTGACGGCAAGTGCGGGAGACCACATGCCTACTTTTCGCAAAAGTATAATTTCAACCACATGTCATTCAACCACATGCGAGGAAGATGTAGGCAAAACGTGATTTGCGCTTGTCTCTCCACTTTCCGGTACGGGCATTTCTTTACCCCAGCTGTTTCTTCGAATGCGGGTGTCACAGTAGTTTCGTTCCACCTCGATAACAATGATGAACATTTCCCAGGCGGGTCGAAGGGAATCAACGTTTCCGGGCTGTGAAGTTTCTGACCTTTTCATCTTTTTCCCCTGGGAGAAAAACAAATTTAAAGCACGTAGATGGCTTGACGAAATGCCCGTTGTACATTTTGGTATGTTTTTTATCTTGAAATATATATATATATATATATATATATATATATATATATATTTGCATACAGTTAGTCATACGTGCTCTTATTACACGGACACATTATTTGTTTAGCGCAGTTTGACTAACACCAAAAGTCGCAACACACAAATTTGCTGCTGAACAAACATCGACGCATTGTAATGCCGCGCTTACATATATCCTGATTACCTTGCCAGTCGTGTGTCAAGCACGTGAAATGGCCTGTCTATCGCACTAGAAGGAATAGGGAAGTAGGAAGTAAAATTACACCGTCCTCATCTCAGATGAGACCGAGAACAGATTGTAATTCGCGGATCCTACTTTGACAGTTCAGTGAAACCATATCACTTAGAAATATATGAGCAAAGCCGTTCAGCAATATTTGGATTAACGGCTCATATCATAGAGTAAAAAACTGATGCGCTGGATGATCGTGGTTTCCTAAAATGTCGGTGACGTGACCATGCGGTACCCGTCTACGTGGAAGTAGTTCCACAAACCCACCTAATACCGTCAAAATTGACGAAGTCACATAAACTGGCAAATCTTCATTCACCCGTCATAATCTCTTTTTTACCGAACAGTTGGTCTTTTGGCCCAGTGCCTTACACCATTCCAAAAACAAGACGTTGACAATCCCATGTAGCCGAAGTAAAGCCGGAAATGCCCTTTGCATGCGGATTGGCCATGAACCGGAACTGAACGCGCACACTGAGGGACACACTGCCACCCCACTAGTTTTTGTTCAAATATTCAACAGCACCTAGGCCAACAGTGAGATGACCAGTGCCGCGAAGCCGGGCACTGGTACATGTCGGATGATCGGCCAATTAGACAGCTGTACGGGCTATAAAAATGCCGACACATATCTCCGTGGCAGCATTTCCTCAGCGACGGGTCAGCTGTATCAACATGCACGTTCTGGTGAGATAAGACATGCTGGAAACCCTTGCACACATACGCTTATGGCTAAATATGCGAAAGGTGGAGCTGTCGTGTGATGTTTACCAGTAGTTGTCAATGTGTTTGCAATGCTTAGAACCAGGACTTGCACAACTTAACGTAGGATGGCAATGTGTTCATCATGTTATCAGCTGTTGTGAGGATGAATGGTCACCATTTTCGATTGTCTTGCAGCCTTGACAAACCCTCTTGCAGAAGGTTTGTTAATTAATTTGACTTGTTCTTGTTTCATTTCGGTTTGCGCCGGTCGCCAGAGCAGCGGGCCACTGTCTTCTGGCATGCGACGAAATAGCAACACACGCTTTGCACTTAATGTAGATGTTCAGGCACTTTGCGGACGTGCAGACGCACCAACTGTTCGCAATGATATTTGTGCTTAGCTAGGACGTTGTGCTTTATAAGGCACTCCTTTATTTCTTTAGACTTCAGCCTTGGTGCCCTAGATTTCCCTTTTCCTTGGTGCCCTGCCCCAATACGTAATACTTAGTTTGGGGTATTTTAAAACATAAATACCCAGTAGTTGTATTTATAACTAATACCTGGTTTTGGGGCATCACTCACCAGAGAGCGTCTGAGATTGCAACTGATCCCGGGCGGGTTCCATCAATGCCAAAATCACTGATGAATAAGCAGCATCGCACCAATTATTGTGTTGCTGCATTCATACCACGTGCAAAGCTGTAACATATTCGGTTTACACTTACAAAATTTTGCTGGCAAAAAACTGTGATGAAGATGTTGCGTCAAGGAGCAGGCTAGGAACTGACAGCATGGTACCTTTTGTACTGGCTCAACATATGCTTCCCTATTGTACTGAGGGCTTCGGAGGGCTGGACTGAGAACCACAATCGTTGCCAAGCCTAGTTTAACGTGAGAACTGTGACCTCACGTCTCGCAGAGCATTTCCAGGTGAGCAGATAATTTTGAGCAAAATATTTTTACCTGCCGTGCAATATCATGATACAGCCACGATGTGGCACTCACTCTCACCTGGCCAGTTGGCATCTGGCTGTCCAGGCTAGTCAAACAATCGAGCCGTGTTTCTCGGACGCGAATCCGAAATGCCTGCCTTTCTAGCTCCAGGCAATCAGCTCCCCGTTGCCTGAGCCAAGAGCACAGCAAACTGAGGTAAAGGTAGAATCGAAATGGTGGAATGACTGATGTGCAATACAGTAGCTGAACTACATTACTCTTACAGCGCAAAGGATACACAAAACGTTCTGAACAGAAATGAAATCGCTCAACAGCGAATCTATATTTCGATGCAATGGGTTTTTGTGTGCCGTGCCAATAGCATTTGACTACTGTATTTGTATAAATAATAGCAGTTATATAACCGGTTGTCGTCCGGGACGGACCCCGTATCGACTGCTGGGAGGGGGCGCGTTTCCAGTGAGTGCCAGTAGCATGGAGATCAACTTAAAGTAACAAGTTCAGCCGCAGCTTAGCGGGCTCATCCTCCAAGTTGTGTTCAAAACGATGATGAACATGCACGGGAAAAGGGTTAAAATTGGCCGCTGAGCTCCAGAGAAGGCGGACTGTTTGTTGCACGTCCACCTTTGTGGCAGTGGCACAGCAACCATCGGGCTGTTTGTTGCACGTCCACCGTTGTAAGAGTGGCAGGGCTACCATCGGGCTGTTTGCTGCACGTCCACCGTTGTAAGAGTGGCAGGGCTACCATCGGGCTGTTTGCTGCACGTCCACCGTTGTAAGAGTGGCAGGACTACCATCGGGCTGTTTGTTGCGCGTCCACCGTTGTAAGAGTGGCAGGGCTACCATCGGGCTGTTCACTGCTCGTCCACCGTTGTAACAGCGGCATGATGACCATTGCAGGTGTTGGTAGCATCCGTTTTCTCGACCGGCGTAGCCCACGTCCACTTCCGACCGCACTCGCATCCGCACGATGGGCACGAATACGGCTACTCTCTGCCATCGGGCCACGCACACTTTTCGTCAGGCGTGGGTCTGCACCACCGGCCGCTGGGCGTAGAGTATCACCACGCCCCGCACGCCGCCATCAAGTACGCCCACAGACCCGTGGTCAAGGTGGTCGAGGTACCCCAGGTCATTGTCAAGGAGGTACCCAAGTACCTGATCAAGGAAGTGCCCAAGGTGGTCGTGAAAGAGGTGCCAAGAGTCATCGTCAAAGAGGTGCCCAAGGTAGTCGTGCAGGAGGTGGAGGTACCCAAGGTGGTTTACAAGCCGGTGCCGGTGGTTCATGAGGTGGCCGTGCCCGTCCCTGTCAGCTACCATCCCCCTGTGGCGGAGGTTGTGACCGCCCGCATCTCCCCTGCCGTGACGAGCGTCCCCATCTCGCCGTTGCCCGCTGCTTCGGCGCTCCCGGCGGCTGCCGCTGCTCCTGCCGTCCTCGTAGGTGCCACTTCTACGGCCCCCGTCGCTGTGGCAGCAGGTGCGCGCGCGGCTTACCCCAGCGCCCACGGCTACTAAGTCAGCTCGGTGGAGTCTCCTGTTACCTGCCCGAGAATAGCAGGCTGCGTGCAGACGTCGGCGCGCTAGGTCGCGGCCAATACCTCGGCCTGACCTGCTCGGCCCCACCTAGACTGGACAGCGCAGTTCATTATGTCAACTTTGTCTTGTGAGGTCAACACCAGCTCATAGTGTGTTATCCGTGCGTTATCGCCCCGTCGCCGGTCAGTTCTGCGTGGAAACGGGGTGCCAGTCAAAGGACGGACTGAAATATGCGAGACATAGCAGAGATGCCGTCTGGTTCTACCGTCACCAGTATATTCACATGGGTGTTACCTTTTTGGTGACGTTGTATGGCGTCTCCCTCGGTCAGATGCGTTCGCCTCTTCGATGTTGAAAGATGAGGTGGTCTGTTTTTTTTAGCCCAAAATAGACGTGTCACCAAAACAAGTGATATCTGTTTATGCATTTAGCCGTTGTTGAAAAAGCGAGAATGAAAATAGTGCAAAGAACAGTGAGCTGTCAGCAAACCTCCAGAAAAATAAGCTGGATCAAACCATATAAAAGAAAGAGGTGTAAGTGAGCACTGCAGAGACAGCAAACAAAACCATAACAACACA
Source organism: Pollicipes pollicipes (assembly GCF_011947565.3). Taxonomy (NCBI): domain Eukaryota; kingdom Metazoa; phylum Arthropoda; class Thecostraca; order Pollicipedomorpha; family Pollicipedidae; genus Pollicipes; species Pollicipes pollicipes. The sequence goes on from NW_023596545.1 coordinate 23,026,039, forward strand.
AACAAAACGGATGTTACGCAATTAAGCATACATCACGCAGTCTGTATGGCCCCATGAACGAATACGTTCACAGTGTGCATAATGGATGATCTCAACGATATCAGCGATTAGATAGCCTAAAACGGAAGTCGACTTGCCGCAATAAACTTCAAACTGGAATCTAAAAAAAGCATTCCAAGAACTTGCTGAACTTGGAAATCCCATAAAGGTACAAGACAACATTGCAGTGCGTACCGAACCTAACACCTGTTGATTATTGACTGCGACTACTGTCTTTTGAAAGTTAAGTGAGCCCCTGTTAAAGTTTTCGGCACGTCATGCGATATGAATATAGAAATATGGTAATAGGACATGTTTCGCATTTAGATATACAAAGTCGTCATCATATATGACGAAATAAGCTAACTCATGACTATTGCTATACTTTTAGCTGGAAAAGACTGTTCTGGATAACAAAACTTCTCTGTGTTGCAATGATTCTCCTGAAAACGCCATTATTTGATTACGTCACCGCACCTTTTACAACATTGATTGGGAGCCAATTGACGGTCGGTATGTGTCGAGATCGTGCTCAGAAACGTCAGCTGTAATCGACTTGACAGTTCTATTTGTCTTGGCCTTGGTAGTCTTACGGATAATGGAGTAGCAGTATTTGAATAACTTTATTTTTGCGTCATTAATGCCTAGATGACCTTGAAATAGTCTATACGAAATAGCGTGCACATCTTCGTGGGCGTGTAGCTTGGAAACTAAGGGATTTTAGGACTTCAGCTGCCTGTTATTTTTCTGATATGGTTTCGTGACTTACGTAACTTTTGTAACTAACGCAACTTTCGTAACAGGCGGACCCTACTTTCCCAAAACCGAAGTTTAACCAGACAGAGCCTGGAACAGCTGAAATCTACTGCTTCGAATTGGCCAGTAACATTATGGACAAGAATGCGCCCAAAAGTAAAAATGCGAATGTCACGCACTCTTCTCCCACCTGACCCGAGCTTGGGCCAACCTTTGTTAAACATTACATTTTCAACAAAGGAATGCTGTCAGAAAGGGACACGGCATGTGCTACGTAAATCACAGGAATATGCGCCAGATTTACAAGTGTTTAACGGGTTGCGCTTCCCGAAAATAGCACTTTCAAGTTAAACACGCGGACAAGTTATGCCGTCGTCCTAGGTTTGTTTGTCATCTTTTAAGTTCAAAATATCTTATTTTCGCGCTGCGATAATTCTGCTCAGTTTTGGTTCAGCTTCACGCTTATGGGGGGAGTGAACGCATATAGAGTAAGTCTTGAAGAAGGTACACTGAAAGATGGTGTATCCTTCGTTAAAGACAGCTTTTAGTCACCAGACCGCAGCACAGTGTTTCAGTCCACAGATCGGAATGGAGTGTGAAAGTCCGCAGCTTATTTAAGTCTGAGGTAGTGTTTGGTGAAACACTATAGGTAGGGTATAATTTTGGCGGCGCAGTATCCAGATGTTACCTTTCAGCTAGTCGGGATGTCTTTTGGTCGCAAGTATTCTTTTCACAACTGGAATTTTCTGATCATTTTTGGGATAAGAAAGAAAAGAAAACAGCTTTGCCAGGTACAGTCTTACTAAATTGAAATCATTGTGGGTTGGCCTTATCGATGAAATATGACAATGCTAAGCTCTCGTGTATCTTAGTCCTTTCAATATAATTTTTATATGGCTGTCCCTGTGATTTTTCAAGCATGCTAGGTATGTGAAACCAGAAGTGAGCCTTACACTACTTCGGAACATTACTGGTCAACTAAAAAAACCTTATGTTTTATCCTTCCAATGGGCTGAAACCTTGACGTGGCATGCGGAATATCCCTTTATTCTCAGTGCTAACCTACTTCGGAGCCAAAGAACCATCGTGCATGATGGCAGTAGAAGCCCCATGGCTCGTGCTACAGTAGATGAGCGCGTTGGACTGAACATGGGATCTCTCAGAGACGTATAGTTGATAATAACACTGAACGAAATGACAGCAAAATTACTTTCAAAATGCTCGCATGCCGATCATACCAGTCGTGAAAGCTCTTTTCGAGGTGATGGCTCCGGTACGGTTTGTCGGACTCACAGAGGGGAGCCGTGAGTCAGACGTCGTGCCGGACGTCGAGCGGCATCCGGCCAGGATGTGACTGATCACGGATCCGTCCCCGGAGAGCCAGGACTTCGGCGGTCCAACCGGCGGTCGCCGCATCGAGAGAGAGGGAGAGAGAGAGAGATAGAGAGAGAGAGAGCCAGAGCCAGAGCTAGAATCAGAACTAGAGCTAAAGCCAGAGCAAGTCTTGTCTTGTCTTGTCGACTTGTCGACCCATCGTTGCCTGCAGTGCTGCAGTCCTGACATTGACATCATGTGATGTGCACAGTAGTTTCTTTATTGTTTGTGCCTGGAAATACGATGCCATACGAAAATTTAAGAATTGTAATGTTGCCATGAATTGATTGCCAAAACATTCCTTTTGCTGTGGTAAAGATGGTAAGGATGGGCTACCAAAAATTTTCATTTTGCTCATAACTATTCATGCAATTTATTGTTAACCCTGGTATAACCATCGTGTTGCACTGACATTCTTACTGTTGATAGTCGTTTGGTACTGTTAAATCAGTTGTTAGAAGTCATTCATAACTTATAAGCTGCTGTCTCATAGCCTTGACAGAGTAGCTAACCAACGTGGTGCATTGTGTAATGGCATGGGTCAACAGCCGTGGCAATACCTCAGTGCTGTACTGTGCTATGACATAATGAACAATGATATGGTTTTTGTACTGCAATCCCTGCTGCTTTCATAATGAATTTCACCATAAAAAGACGGGTCAAGTGTCCTCTCTTGTAATGACTCCCCATCTAATGTATGGCTGACCAAAATCACATGATACAAGATACAAATCACTTTGAGCAAAGCAGACAACAAATAAGTGGCATCACTTGCTCAGCCTGTTTTGGGAATCCACAAAACGTATGTGAGTAAGATACAAAGACATCTTCCACTTCCACAGTCATGCAGCATGCTGCAGCCATCAGGCTGCTTTACTTAAAAAATAACGGGAAAGTTTTACATGTGGTGAAATGATGCTGAAAAATGCTGACCTTGCACAAGGCTGGAAACATAACAAGCGCTTGCAGTTATGGTTGGATGGGCAAATGCAAGGAGGTCATGAAGCTGCCAGTGCACTCAAGGCTTATGATAAGAATATTATAAAGTGCTATCTAAGACACCAACAGCAACACTTTTCCACCTTTCTCAGCACCCAGCATCTCTCGCAAGTTGCAGTAACTATGACATTGATGACTCACCAGCAATGCTCGCCTACATACAATATTTGTGAAGACAGTACAATGTGCATCAGCAATAATACAGCTCCATGTTTTCAGAATTATTTAAGGAAAGACAATTCTCCAATGGCATATACTGTGAGCCTAAACAGAACACGTGCATTAATGAGCTGTACGCACCAGCCGCTGCAGGTAAAATACATTGCTGAGATTATGACACGCAATGGATTAATTACATGCTGTAATATCTCAATAGGTTCAAAATGCTGGCAACATCATAATGAAATACCAGCTTGCCTTCGTACATCCCTGCAATATAAGTGTTAGTGTTTCTCTTAGTTTCCCAGCGTTCCTTCGTCATGTTCAAACACAAACATAAAAGTAGAGGCAGGCATTAATACCTCACATGTTACTGGGAGTCAGTAGACGTAAAGAAAACAAAAAACAATGTTCTCTCTAAGAGGTACAAACCTCGCACGCACACTCCCCATTACATCGAGATCAATACAAGCCACTGGCACACACCACCAGTAATCACACCCATTTCAAGCCCCCGATTTACACTCTTTTGTCGAATAAGTGTGATCTCACACGCACAGCTCGCGGAACTATCAAATTGCAGGTTTTCTCGCAATTTCCGCACAAATTTTCAGTCAAACACCGTATTTCACAGTGACCTCTCTTCAAAAAAGTCCCTAACGGAGGTTCATGATGATGCGGCTTAAGAGATTTCTTCAAGAAGAAAAAGTCACCAACAGGGGAAAAAGACAGATTTGCCGTCGCGTCTTTTTTTAAAACTTTCGGGAGAGATCCCATTTTTGGGTGCCGTACTTTTTTGCAGACAGTGGTGTTCTTTTTTATAGCATTGACCTGTGGCCTGGAAACAAGGAAAAATGCCCCGTTCACGACGAGTGCTGCACAACCCGAAAGAGCTCACGCTTACGTTCGCGACACGCATTTAACAGCCAAATGTTGTTAACAGTCAATCATCTTCCGCGCATTGCATCAAACGTGCCGCATCATTGTTTTTGCGAATGTTCCAGCGGCCAAGCCCTTTTGACATTAAGCATAAAACAGCCTGTAGTAATGACCGCGATCGCATGACGTTTTTATGACGTCATTTATGCCGAGGCAACTTTGAAAAGGACATGACCGTGAACTGCATCAAAAGCTCCTTAGCATGGCTATTTCAGTTCAAAACGCCTTACAAATGTGGAACATTCCCTTTAATCGAGCCTGGCGAAAAAGCAGTGGATGATTTAATATGACCTCGCAAATGGTAATGAGCGTCATGTTGTTGGATCACATATTCACCTCACTCAGCCGGTTCAAATAGTTTTCTGAAAATCGAGCAATTTCAGCTTTGCAGACCAATATTTACAAAACCGTGCCCTGTAGCAACACGGAACTCACAAATACACGTCGCGGGTTCAATTCCGAGCACATGAACAAGACGTTTCGTGTGTGTTTGAGCGAACGTTTGTAATGTAGAGGTTCGTGAATGCAACAGTAATGTCCCACCGCCCACGATCGGCTTATTCGTTTATTGCCGCCCACCGCCCGCGCCGGCCCGAGATCGCCGTTAAGTAATTGTAAACCCGACGCTGTTCAGAAACCAGCAGCGCTGGACACGTTTTGGGGTTCAAACACGCAGGATTAACGCATCAGAGGGTGCAAAAGAACAATGGGGGCGATTGCAAGGCGTGTGGATAACATACACTTAAAAAACCTGATTGGGGTTTGCATCGACCCCACTCTCAGGGCTCAGGTGTTTCTTAACCAATTTCACAGGGCGTGGAGGGAGAAGCATGCATAGGCCATAGCCATGCATCTGTCTAGATGGCCAAATCCCTCCTCAGTGTCTAAGCCGACCCCGGTGGCTAGTGCCGACACTGTAACTACTTCGTTTTGGGTCGTTCGCGTCGGGCTTGTGCGCAGGGATGATTAAATCTAGGTTTTTCTTAGGATGGCAGTTTAAACTTCAAATTGTGTGCATACTCTTGTAATACAATTCTTAAAAACCAAGGGAAATGCAATTTTGAACGGGGTTTTTATGCCGGCAGGCACGAGACCATGCATTTCTGCCCGTCTTGTCTACTAGAGTTCCGTGGCAAGTAATTGTGACGCAGTAGCGACCGCATCCTCGATTCACGGTGCATCCCGGCTAGATGTAGCGCGCCGCATTTTTAGCAGAGTAAATCAGACTGAAAATTGCATTTTTACACGCTTTTAAAATATGTCCCACGAACGTGTTGTCAAATGTTTGGAGAGGCTCGTGACAACAACAATAACACTGCATGTTGTAATGGTATGAAATTCATTCCTATCGAAATGCTTAGCTCACAATCGTAATATGTATTAAATCGCTCCAGCTTGCAGTCGTCACACATTTCAATAGGCAAAGTGGGTTCAGATATTACAGCACAAACTACGCTGTCGGCTTTTATTACATTAAGTTTTCGTAGGAAGCCACTTAATGAGAAGAGCTGCATTAGCCCAGCAATCTACCAGATAAAACGCCTTACCTTGTAAGAAATCTTTTAACCTGCGAGTATGTCACCGGTTGTCAATTCCTCTTCGCCTTTAGATAAAGTAACCATACTAATGATGTTGACAACAATGATAACAAATCTAGTTTGGTAAACTGTCAGGCAACATTAACCAAACAACAGAAGAAACAACTCCATCTCATCTATGCTGCGTGCGTTATTGTAATGCAATGCATTGCTGTGCAGCGCGGTGGCCTGGAATGTGGCATGCTGTGTTTCTCTCAAGTCGAAATGTAAACAAAAAATTGAGGTTTAAAGCTGGTATTATTGTAGGCATTCCTTTCTAGGCGATGTCCTTCGAATTGTACCCGTAAGCAACATTTTACTCATGAGTTGGTTATCGTGACACCGCGAATATATCACTGGCTATTCACGTATGCATTCGCATGCTTGCTGTCTTATCCAGGTTTGACATGAGTGAAACTGATCAGTGCCACGGATTTTTACGCTTGAAATATGCGAGACAGATGTTTATTAACTAGACGAAGATAAGTTTTCAACCATACATTTCTTCTAAAATAATTTGCAATGACTCGCATGTATGACTTTGGCTTCGGAGTGCCTGATAAGCAGAGTTTGCTGCCACTTGCTTGAGCACAGCCCCCACGCAATGCCCCCTCTTCATGGGATGATTTTGTCGCTATCCTTTTGCCGGGGAAGACTCTGGATCGATTTACGTGTGGCACCATGCTGACGAAACATGCAGGACCGTGGGTGAGATAGCAGTGATATCAGCTTGAAATTAATACAGCTTTTATGCTTCGCTTTTGGATGACATTTGATTTGGCAGCTCAACCACCTCAACGGTTCTTAGCATCCTTAAAACGTGTGCCACACAACGTCGAGGAGCGCCAACACCAATCCTGAGCTGAGCCTGATTTGATTTCATGGACATGTCATACCGCACACAGTGCACTGCTGGCCATGCTTTCGTGAATCTGCACTCCCAGCTTTGCATGCTGCGTCTGTTGTTTGCGCGTGGTTTTCCGTCCTGAAGCAAAGCGGCGGATGTGCTATCAGCGGCGCCTCCGGTGACCAGCTCTGTCTGACGCTGACAGCCCGCGGTTAGCACTCCCCAGCGAGACGTGTAGTGACATGGGTGCACTCAAAGTTCTCCTGCGGCTGCTTGTCATTGGTGTCCTCGGTAAGTTTTTACTAGTCTTTCTGCGGAATGACACCGCTTTCTGTTACATTCCATTGTGCCACTGCGCTTTCCATTCCATTCCATTGTGCCATTGCGCCTTCCACTACATTCCACTGTGCCATTGCGCGGGGGTTGCATGGTATCCGGGGGCCAACACCGTTGTGACATTTCGCCGTTGGTTTTGTCAAAGTCGGGCGTCGGGCCCACCGTGTGGTGCGCGCATGGGTTTGCGGCCATGGACCGGGATTATGTGACCCGTTAGTGCGGTTAGTGGTCACTTGGGCGTGGTTCAGGTTGTAAGGGATGGGCGCAATCGTGGACTTTCACGGCTCGTTAAAATCGGTCACCACAAATTGTGCGTGAGGCTGAAAGTTCATCATGGGAGTCCAACAGTGTCGTCAGTTTGGAGGCAGCCCGACTTCAAGGCTATCTCTGTGAAACGGTTGATCATTTTTCCCACACCCAAAAAACAAACAAAAAACATCAGCACAACTGGCACTAATGGCCGACAGAACAGGTCATACATGGATGGTTCGAGCAGCGTATCTGGGCATGGAATGTATTAAAGGAAATCTTCAAAAAGATATACTTGCCACTTAGGAAAGAGGGGAAGGAAAAATTCCATGAAAGGGAATGTTCCACATTGGATGGTGTTCAAGCAGACATCAAGTATTATGAAATAAGCTCACTTATAGCTGTTTGTATATTTTTAAGTGAAAAAGCCTGTTCTAGGCAACACAACTTCTCCGTTAAGTAAATATGTTCCTCAATACGTCATTGCTTCATTACGTCATCGTACCTTCCGCAACAATGACTGAGAGCCAAATGATGGCCGTTATATCTGAAAATCGTGCTCACGAACGTCACATATGAATGACTCGACAATCATATTTTTCTTGGCCTTGATCGCTGCATGGCTCATGTACTTCAGGATATGAACGGCGTCAGTATGGTGTCATGGATGCCTAGGTGTCCTTGAAATAATACCCCCACCCCCCCCCCCCCACCCCCTCCCGAAAAAGCCTGCATATTTTCGCGGGCGCGTAGCTCAGAAGCTAGAGTGGTTTAGGTCTCAAGAGCGGTAGAGCTGTGAACTACACCGGTTGATCTGCAAGGTGGCTAATCCAGTTCAAACCGCCATGTAACAGTCGTTCACTCCCTTCAAAGGGAGTGCTCAATGATTTAATGGTCACCGTAGCCCTGTAATGGTCAAACGAGTTGAATGACCCCAACACGCGCCCGGGTAACAGGTTGAATACCTTTGGCTAATTCTGTTCGAAGCGAGCATCCGAGCGGCGACCCTACTGTGAACCATCTAAATGACGGTGGAGCTCTCCGTTTGGACAACGGAGGGTTACCTAGGAGGTCACCGCAGGGTGCCCCTCGGTGCCCTGCTGTGGCATGGTTCCCCAGCCAGATCTATTCCGTCCACCGTATATGACGGGAACACGTGATTGTGATTGTGCTGTTTTGAAACGAAAGTTGATGGGCGGGTTTTAGATCTGCGTTTAACGGTTCAAAAACTTAGAAATAATGAACAGATCGTCGCACCAAGGGCAGACAAATCCAATACACATGTCATTATGGACAAAGCTTCTTTTCTGAGCAAAATGGGCCATCTCCTTTCTGATGCCTCAAAGTTCATTTGCATTTCGCGGCATTCAAATAAAAGCCTGACTAAGGCGGCCAACGGCCTGGTCACCACGACAACTGCCCTGATGGGCCGGCAGCACTTCACAAAGGTCGCAGGTAAATGCATCCCTAGTTATGCCCACGGCAACGTAAAACCACCTGACACGAATAACCCCCTGAGACAACCTACATCTCAAATTCCCATACATACCTATCAGTTGACAAAACTTCAAATACCATGGTTGAACCCGACACACCAAGATGGTATAGCTTAAAGTCAACAAGAGAGCTCGCGGAAATTATCAAGTCCAGTAATCCCGCTGCTTGGCTTATCTTATTAGACGTAGAGCATCTGTTCACAAACGTGCTGACTGATGAGGCGATCCGGATTATACTGGAATGCGTCTACGACCACCCAACCTTGCCACTTCTGAAGCTGTCACAATCCATCCTTTAAAAAATGTCCCGATGCTGCACCACAGAAGCAACCTTCTTGTGTTCAAATGGAACACTCTGCCGCCAAGTAGATGGTTTTCCAATGGGGTCACCACTTGGATGTTTGTTTGCGAATGTGTACATGTGCTGTCTTCAAAGACGTAAAGGTTAAATCACTTATATACCGTAGGTATGTCGATGACGTATTTGTTTATTTTAGAGACGAGGTCTACTTCCACCAGCTGCAGGCCACTATGCAGCGGCAATCGTTTTTGCGATTTACAGCTGACCTACGTGTCAACCGCTGTTTACCATTTCTTGACATCGATGTGTATGTGAGTGACGAATCTTTTGGGACAGAAGTGCAACATAAACCTACTGCTGCTGGCAACTAGATGGACGAGCTAGCGAATCCCCAGAGCTTTACCGTATGGCCGTCATGCATTCGTTTCAGCGACGCTCTAAAATATTTCCCCGGATGGTCCAGCGTGCACCACAGACTTGAACGGCGCAAGCAATTGTTCGTTAATAACGGCTACTCGAACGACGCAATTGACCAAGCGACAGCATCCACCTTGAATCGACGAAACCTGAAACCACTCGACAAGAAACCGACCTATCAGCTTCTTTATCGAAATCAAATGTCCACGTCGTGTAAGGTGAACGACAAACTTTGCAGAACATGATCAGGACAAATGTCACACCGACTGACGAAGACAACGAATAAGAATTGCCATCTTTTACATGAGCAAGACAACTGAAAGCACTGCAATAAAAAATAACCTGACAGCAGACCAAAACCAACTAGAGCATGATAATATAGTGTATGAAGCGATGTGCCCGCCCGGAGATTGCCGGCTCCGCAACTCGACCTATACTGGAATGACGACATGTCTATCACGAGGCATGACCACGCACCTGCAGGAGCATTATCAGATTAGGGTAGCACGGAATGAGGCTAGTAGCTGCAATCTGAATGGAAATAGAATGCTAGAGATATCATTTCAGTGTGAGTTACACCACAACCTGAGAACATGAAATCCCAACACCAGGTAAAGGCTTTCATGTTAGAACCTATCTGCCATTTGAAAACGAAGCATGGCAATGTCAAATGTTTCCCAAATCTGTCCAATCTAGACCAACCATGTCTGACTGGTGAAAAACCGGAGAAAGTCACATTCAGACAAGACAGTAGTGTAAGCCTTCTTCCACGGAGAAAAACCAGGAGAATGGAGATATGGTTAAGTTGATATATCGGCCACATGCCTTTATCGAAACAGTAACAGAAGTATTTTAGAAGGTAATTGTAAGTAGAAGACTTCTGCTATTGTTTCGATAAAAGTACGTTGGCGAAATATCAACCCAACATTATCTCCATTCTCCTGGTTTTTCTCCGAGGAATAAGGCTAATGCTACTGTATTATCTATATGAAAGCCACATTCTTCTAATCACGCTCTTATCGCAGGAGCCAAAGAAATACTGCGTAACACCAGCGCCTAATTTGCCTATGACAATATACGGACGCGGAATTTTGGCGTATGAGACGGCAGTTGTACCGTCAATATATCCTAAATATTGCAGTGTAAATCATTCATGTTTCATATTTCCGTATTCATATTGCTTTGCGCCACACATCTAGGTCCGATTGCAGTATTGTTTTCTCGCGTGCGCATGGGCCCATTTGGAAGCTGCTTTTAACGATTGGAATGGCTAAGACTGACACTTCTGTAGTTGGAAATCTGAACGATTTATCCAAGTTTGGCTTACGGTGTGTAAGTATGACGTAAAATGTCTTTTCCGCGTACTTTTGCTTGCGGGTGGGAGGGTTTGCATGTGGTCCATTTGCCATTATTAGGCAGACACCCAGAGCTACACCCAGGGTTTTTTAGATAGTAGAGTGCACTTTGTAACAAATAGGAAGTAAGCGAAGCGCCATATTTTTGTTCACTAGCACAGTAAGTATTGACTTGCCCCACTTCGTCTCTTGGACTCCACGCTGCTTGTAGTGTCGGCATGTCACAAGGATTGGAATTGAGGACGTCAGTTCAGAGACAAAATTTTGTCTTGGAGCACAGATACTCCCGTTATGGTTCTTGGATCGCAATGCATCATGCACGAACCAATTATTGTCTGTTTTGCTACAGTGGATTGTGTTACAGCCTGCTTTAGAGTGTCCGTGCCGTCATTGCCCTTTAACCTTACTCGCCCCATGATTGACCTAAGCAGGCTGTGACAGCCCGTGATTCGCCTGGACGTGCACCTCAAGAGCCAACTTTGGTGTCGCTTCTGAATAACGGAGGGAACCAAATTTTCAGAGGTCATATTTAAGATAACAAGATGAGAGCCACGCGTTGTCCTGCCCAACGCCGCGCGACTTAACATCCATCAGAAGCGCTTAAGGGACAAAATTATCCACTGACCGTACTTATCAACGACACCTTCCTTACGATCCCTGGCGTTCCAGTGGGTCGGACCGGGGTGATGCCGTCAGCTTGGATTAAAACCATTCCGGTTCAGCTTGCGCTTGTTTCTGCATTCCAGAGATGTCCAGAAACAGACGTGGCCCACATGTAAAGAAAACGTCAGCCGCCGCAATTGTTGTTTCGTCTTTGCCTGTATATCAAAGTCATTTATGACGAAGTTTATCATAATTCATTCCGCATTTGTAAACCCTGCCAGTTAAAACTTTGTCATTTAACGAATCCGTCACACATGTGCGGATATCAATGCAAGTATGACACATGATTGAATGAGGCCACTTGGAACTATTGGCATGTTTTTTAATTGCAAAAGATCGATCTAATCATACAAGTTGTTCAGTGCATTTGCGAGGAACATTATTCACGTACATAAGGCAGTAGTAACAAACTTTTTCCGCGGGGAAAAACGGGAGTACCGATCAATATAAACCGTATTTATCTCCATTCTCCTGGTTTTTCTCCGAGGAATGAGGCTATTACTGCCGTCGGATGTAGATCACTCTAATTAACACAATTTCCTTCTCAGGGAATAAGCTCCTCGGTGCGTCATCCTTTGATGACGTCATGGAACATTTCTATGACGTCAGAGTCAATGTCAGGTTGGCCGTGGCCACATTTGTTTTCGACTATGAGCACAATACAGCCTATGAGATGGCACATCCACGTGACTATGTATGGCGTTCTTTATGTCCGATTGTCTCACAAAGCTTATTTTTTCTAAATGCTGCTAAATTATATCAATCTTGAAATCATTATCTTCCGATCGGTGTTGGTTGCATCGAAATCGGTTGATAAATAACTTTGCAATAGTAAAAATACCTCAAATCTTAGAGATTTTCCCCAACCCACCTACCAGAAAGCCTTCAGACGTTGTTTTCAAATGTGTATGTAAAGCGTTGCAATAGAGTACCGCTTAAGTACCGTTTTTCACCGTAAATAGCTTCCAAAGCGTCAGAGGCAAGGGCTGGGCGTCCACCTCTTCGCTCGGAATGCAGCAAACACGAACTCGGATTGGACGTAGAGACGCCAACCTTTGTAGAGCTGTGAACAGTCAAATAGCTGAGCGTTTGATATGCAAAATAAGACGTATCTTTAAAGCTCCAACATGTAGCAAGCCAAGGCCCGGTCATGGTCGCAGGGAATGTTTAAAACTAATGCGACAATGCAATGCTAGGCCATGCCATACAACTTCCCGGCCAGTAATTTTGATACGATCCCAGTCAAGATAATTGTGTTCATTCGCCAGTCCTGCAGTTACAATTCACCACTCTGTCGTGTGATGTTTGGAAATGTCAGCTCCAAACGTCAGGCACTTTGGTCGGGATTTGCGACCTGTTCCGTATAATTTATGAAATGATCCGAAACAGGATCCAAATACTTTCACAAGCAAAGTGTCAGAAGCGTTCTCAGAGCTGTCTATGGTCATTGCACCTAAAAAATGACCGATCCCGATTGAAATTTGCCAACTTTTTACAAAACAACCCGTCAGGAAATTATGACCGTCCCCCTTGCTGCCTATCGTGATAACATTTGAACTGGCCCCACACGCAAGGCCCCAAGTTGAAGGTTAGGGAGACTCACAGATCACACAGAGAGATCACAATGTTTTACTCGGAAAACTTTGGAGTTCTCAAAATTTTTCCCTTAAGAAAACTGGAAGTCCTCTCTAACGGTCAGATTCGGGATTTGCTTGGAAAGTTATTTTAAGTCATCATTATGAACGCATCCAGGAAAGGCAATACAGATAATATCAACGTCATCAGAACGGGCTTTCATTTTAGTGTAAGCGGGGCGTACGCCCATTGTGTTGCTGTAGTATCCGACAAGAAGGCATAAATCAAAGATTGGGCATGGGTGGAACCAGAGTGCCTATTGCAGCGGTGGACAGGGATTTGGAGGCTAACACTCACCCAGGTGGCCGGTTAAATACCCGTCGCTCGGTTGGGGGTCAATTTGACCCCCTAAAGTCTTAGAAACTAAGAGAGCTGGGGAGATGAAGCACACAGAGTGTGTTGGACTGTATGTTAACTCACTTGTGCCAAAATTTGGGGCTCTTAGATCATGACTGTTGGGTCAAAAAAGGTCAAGCAAGGTCGAACTATAGATTGGTATCAAAAGCGCTCCCAGATCTTCTTGTGCAACCAACGTGAACCAACATATCTGTTCTAGACAAAATGCCTCTGATGCTCGTTTAAGTTCGATGGCTTTGTGTGACCTTAGGAAGGTCATGGTGACCAGAATAATACAGGACTGCTTTGATTTTGCGTTTGGATAAGCCTGAAGAACTTCGCCGGGCAGAATGTTCCTAAAAACAAAAACTTGACCTGGGTAATTTTAGGCCTATTATAGTGGTTACCGGTAATTATATCACTATCGGGCATTTTGTAACCTTTGATAAGTCGATGGAAGATTGCCACGCGGTTCCGGGCACAAACAAATCCAAAATGAGCATCAAAAACTACTCTCGGCAGCAAGCTCTGGAGCAACTAAACAGGCTGATTTTGACTCGGTGTGACATACATACCCTTTTACCTGCCGTAGGTCTGTGACCTTATTAGACACATCTACATTTTGTATACCGAACGATCCGCTATGCAACTTTCTACGGCTGTGCAAAATTTGGTGTGGCCACGCCACGGCGTTCGGAAATCATTTCGAGGAAAAAATTCGGTCGGGGGATTTATTCCTGCCCGACCGCGTGGCAAGTGAGAAGTAAATATTTTTGATCGAACACGATACTGCTATGCCCCGTGGATAAAGTGTGGCGCTCACTTAGTGGATAACAAGCGTATCCAGGTTGCCAAAGGACATGCGATATTAAAGGGGGAGGTGATTAGGGCAAGTGTATCCAGCTTTGGAAAAGACGCATCTTATTAAGGGCATTATCAAGGATTAAAGTGTGGTCGATTGCCGCGGCCGTCAGCTGTTAGTGCCGGCGATCTTTGTGCACAGTAATCCCTTTGCCAATTGTGTCGAATGTAATCTCTTCCCTCGTATAGCTTCCACGATGTTGTTTGCTGCACAGACGTGATGGATAGAATGCAAGCAAGCAGCCTAATTGAGGCCTTCATATGCGAGACGATATGAGCTCCTCCTTGGTTCAATCCCTGAAAGCGTCTCCGGTACACGATGGTTCTCTTTATTCCTCTGCTGACACTTTTTATTCCTCTGATAACATATTTCATGCTGCTTTAAAAGCCCCCTTTTCAACCACAAGACCACCTGTCATACTTCTTTTGTTATAATAGAATGGCCGTACTCGTGTTGCAACTCTCTTACTCACTGAAAGGATCAGTGCATTTCGTGCACGCAAGGCAGTGCATATAGCTCGGGGAAGATTCAACTATTAACGTAAAAGCCAAATTATATTGGAGCTTCCTCCCAATAACGTCCTTTGGAACCACACCTGCGTATACCATGTAGCACAAATTTCGGTGAAATAGCTAGAAAAAAACAAATAGGACAAGTGGGAACAGTTAAAGAATTATAACCGTTTCGGAGAAACCGGCTGACAGGTGAAGGAACGCAGAGTAGGTCACTTTGCCCGGAATCAATTAAAATTGATATATGCATGGTTTTATTTTGTATTTGAATGAGAGGGCTACAGACCACCCAACTTTGGAAGAAAGGTGAACCACGTCCCGGAAGAACCTGTTTTGGGGTATTTTGATCGTAGGTTGATCCTGATTTTCACACTCAGACACCTTAGTTCATTTTGCAAAAGCAGCCCTGGCCGTATGCGTACGCAGCGTGCAATCTGGACGGCGGAGAAATGCCTCTGCGACATCATCTTAGCTGGTGATGCTGGTCTCTATCGGCAGGGAGCGGATTTTGCCAGATCATTGACTTGGGAGTGCAAGACTCGACATCATGCCGTTTCAAGGAGCAAGACAAAGTGACAGGGAGTGTTGGTGCAAGCTTCAGGTGAGGTCGCCCGCAGCTGGGCGCAAGAGCTTTCCTTTTCAGCTCAGCTGTTAAAGTACTCTGGCTGGAGGGTTCAAGGGCTGCTTCAGTCTCGGCAGGCGCAAGTTAGCGCGCTTGCTGTGCGCAGTTATCAGCTGGCGAGACATATGCGTATGCTGTGTGAGGCATGATTTCACTCACTGGGAACCGCGCGCTTAATGTGATTGCTTATGCCCTTCACATTTCGTGCTGCGCAAGCAAGCGAGCAAACACAACCTGCTTAATCACGCAATAGTGAAACCGGTAATCCCTTAGTATCAAAGCACACCTGTTGTGTTCTGCAGTGCACTCTCGCCGTATGTTATTACACATCAAGCCTGTTGCTGATCTGATGTGATGATGGTCTGTTTTTGTGCTCATTTAGCATGAAAGAGTGGAGATTGACTAACCATAAAACCGCGCCGACGCCCAAAACACTTTACCAAAGTGTCATTTACATCAAAGATGTTGATTTGTAAATTGCTTCAGCTTTTTGTGCTAAGACGTTGGTACGTTTCTGTAGTTTGCTTTAGTTTATAGTGCCTAAGACGTTGGTGCACTTCTAGCTACTTTTTTACAAACGCTATTATTTATGCTTGTGAATTACAAGGTCGGATTCCTGCTTTGCGGATGGTTTTCGAGTTTTGTGAATGACACAAACTCGTGATTACTATTCTTTTCGTCATAAATTAACCTTGCCTCCCATTGACAGGGCTACCTGCGACCAAAGTTGCACGGAGACCGCAACCCAGAGAAAAAATACGGTTTTTGGAACGGATATTTACCACCAGGTATGTATGTCAGCCTTATGCTGCAATTCTAATATGGACGTTCAACCCCATCAGGAAAGGCACCTCCACTGTTTTAGACTAGCAACACCGCCACACCGCGCACAAAAACTATGCGACAGGAGTTATTCGCACACATTGTGCAGGATGCACGCGCACTAGTCGACAGTTGGCATCTTCAACACACATTCACACACGTGGCGTCCTGGGCAGATAACTGAGAGACCTCAGTGGGACCTCAAGAAACATTCACAATCCATTAACGTGATCTGCTTCAAGGCTCGTACAAGGCAAGACAAATATTAACGTATTGTGCTGCATTGTGCTTATAAGGCATTAGTTTGTTTTTTACATCCTTCAGATGTAGGCTTTGGCATGGTGGACGATTTGCACTGCCGGACTAATATACAAATTTATTAATTATCATTATTCAATAACTTGGGGTGCTGGCAGTGTAGTGGTTAACGCAGACGCGTTAACCACTACACTACCACACTTTCCCACACACTGCGCGTCTGGGAAACCAGAGGTACAAGGTTCGATTCTCCGCGGTGCCCGCCCTTCCTGCCAAGGTGAAGGGCAGGCGGCGCCATATTGCCTCCGCAGCTGAGTGCGTCGTAAACCCTCAACGACACACACAGACATCCCCCGTGGCCTGAAGTTCGTCCCGTTTGGTAGGGCCTGCGCGCCGCATCCGTCCTCTCACGTCAGGTAGGGGCCTGGGTCGGCGCACTGGATCACCGGCAGCGTCGCCGCCTGTCGGCAGGACTCAGAACTGTGCGTGGCGGCCATTCACGACGCGCGGCTGGCGCACCCGGCGCGGTGGACGGGGCCGGCTGCTGTCGCGCTGGCCGTCGTGCCACACGACGGGGACTTCGCGGAGAGCTTCCGAAGAGGCGTCCGAACGGCACATAAGGAGCGAGACAGCACGAAAAGGGCCTTCGCCTTCACCAGTGCTAAGGTCATCGGTACGTTACCCGAACATCACTTGAAAGAGACTCAGTGGTTAAGGCCCACAAGCTTACCACCATTGTACCACCCAATGGGTCTTTTTGGCATCATCGCGTCAGTCACGTGTATTGCGTGGGCCATTTTTCGAGTACCCCAGCCAATCCAGATCTCGTGCGCATGATCCTCGGTTTCTTGTCAGCTCAGTTTACCCTTGCTAACTGTGATAGCCTGGCCGATGGCTCGAGTGCATGTGTTTACATCTTCCTGATAGGCAAAGTTCACAGAATGGCATGCAGGTAGATGGGCATGAACGCAACGTTTTCACTTTATCTTACAGCATGCAAAACTGAAATGACCCCACGTAATCTTAAACGCAGCCCAGCCGCAACGGCAGAAAGGTTAACACCGATACTGATTGAGGATGTTAGCCCCGAAGCTCGTAAAGAAGCGCGATAGCCGCCAGTTAAAATGCTGCTGGTCCTAAGTAAGCTGATATCCCTGAATAGTCTTAGCTCCGTTGTGCGGTAATTAACAAGACAGTCGTGCAGTTTCCCTACTCGCTTTAAGTGGAGTGTAAGACAGTCTTGTTTGCTACTTTCAAATTACGTCACGGTCGAGAGGACCACTGTTATTTGTTTCGATAAACATATGTTGCCAAAATATCAGCAAACCTCTACCTCCATCTTCCTGATCTGTCTACGCGAGATACGGCTATTACTGCTGTCAGCCGTATCGTCGAGATGTGTCTTATCTATATGCATAATGTTCCTCGCAAATGCACTTAACCTGCGAGCAAGTTTTATGAAACAACGAACGCCATGTATGGGCTCTCGTGGTCCATTGTTTACAAATTTTGCTGGTCGAATTGCAGACAAGAAGGGGCCACTAGCATTTCTAATTATTTGGGTACTTGGTCGTTAAGCGTGGAACGCTTATAGATGTTTGAGCGCGATTTATGTAATCAAGGGATATTTCTCCCTAGTACGACTAGAGTGCCACACATTTTTCATGCTCATGAGCTGAAATGTACCCGCAGCTCCATTTTTGTGCAAAAGGGCCTTATGCACCCGTCAACAAACACTCTGTGACTTCTCCACGTCTCGTGCCGTTTCAGCTATTCAACGCAATTTTAGCCGGCTGTCACCAATACCTGGCCGCTGATCGGCTGGCCCGAAAGTCTTTGCATTTTGTCTCTGGTACATTCAGCAGGAGCTTAATAGTCAAATCTGATTTAAGCCAACTAGACGAGTGAAATAAAATCATAAACCATGGTCTGTAAGTCATGATAACTGAAGATGAAAAGGTCGGAGAGGAATTGTGATTAAACGAGAACCAATTGATCGCGGCCAAATTATGCTAAATTGTAAAGACAAAATGACGACTCAGGGCATGATGTACAATTCAAAATGCTCCCGGGATGGTACTCTACGACTAATGGGTTTTGTTCCAATTTTTATGCTTGTATAGTTTGATGCCATATTGAGCCCCTGTAGAATACGCCTTCTGTACGAAGGCATAATGGTCTGTTGATCATTACTGGCATGGCGTATGTCTTTTGTATTGCATTGTGTCAACTAATGTGTGTGTTCTTGACCGCACCTGAGAGAAATTCACGGGTCAAGTAACCCAATGGGTATTCATTTGAAATTTGCAACGGGCTGGGCCGAGTACAGGTTCTGTGGAAATAACGCGTAGAGATGTGGGTATGGCGCTTGATGCGGGATGGGTAGGACGCTTACAAAATGGCAGGTAATGCAGTGCTTATGGCGTAATTCCTCGTAGAATAACCAGCGAAATGGACAGATAAATGCATTGGTATTTCGGCGACATGTCTTCATCGAAACTACTATCAGTAGTAAATTCAAAATTTCCTTCTGCAATTTACTACAAATACATTCTTAGGCAATTTTAAATTTGCTACTGATATTCGTTTCGATTAACGCGTATGACTGAAATATCAAAGCATTTAGGCATCCATTCTCCTGATTATTCTACGGGAAATAAGGCTACCAGTGCTGTTTTAGTGGCAAGCGTAATGCTCCTCACAAATGCACTTTAAAATACGAAACTATACGTTGATATTTCAAGCAATGTTTCACTATGGTATTGCATACGCTTCTTTTCATCATCATTAGCCCACTCACGCCACTTCTGCAGCTATTTATCCCCTCGCTCTGATTCGCCGTTTTCCATAACGCTGACTGGGAGGGGGGGGGGGGGGTTCCATACGACCCGTTGACCTTCCCAAATTAATAAAGATAGATGGGACACGATTTCAGAGCCCATTCCTGACATCACGGTGGTCCACGAAGGATTTCGCTACAGGGAAGGACGCCCGACCAGCCTGGAAATCTACGTCGGCGATTCGGAGAATACGGACATCGAAATCTTCAGTTCTTCCGGTGCTGTCAGTCGAAAAGCCCAGATCACTGGAGGTAAGCTGTCACTGCGGCAAGCTGTCGAGCACTTGCGAGGCATGCCTGTGGCAATCACGAAATTCGCTCGCCTGCGGTTGCACTTTGAGCTCTGCATTATCGTATACGGTAACGTGGAAATCCAGTTTAAGGATACAACTAGACAGCACATTTAGGTGAAAAGATTTTTCGTTTACTAGGCTCATTTCCTTTTCCAATTTCCATGTAACGGCTATCCTTAGGTGCTTGAGGGTCCAAATTTTGTGAAATATACTTGAAACTGCCGCCCCCCCCCCCTAAAAAATATTGGGTGCCTCATCTTTGTGCCGATTATTTGCGGGCAAAGCTTTCGATTAAATTAAAGCAGGAGCTCGGAATTTCCTACCGCGGTGAATGAATATCAGCACTATAAGTCAACACCAGGGCGATCTGAAGGCTAGTCATGTATGCCATCCATGTGGCCATGCATCTGTATCTTTTCAATAAATACACCCACACACCGTGCGATTCTTTCTGGATCCCGCAGCCCACGCGCCCCCCGGCCGTGACGGTTCCCCCTGGTCAGGCGGTACGGACGCATTCAGCGCCCGGTGCAGCGGAGTGGTCAAATTAATTCCCACTGCACCCCCTTTCAAACGCCACTGAACATTTCGCTTCCTGTTTCCACTCCAGGAAGTTGTATTTCCTGCGTAAGCGCCCCGCTATTCTGTCCTGTAAACAAAACACAATTTTACCTGACCTAGTGCACAAAAAACACAGCTCGAACTATATCCCATATGTACGGCGGGAGCCTGACTTGATACTTAGCGTGCGGAAGCTGCCCGTCGCCCGTATCAAGTTACACACTCTACATACGACCCCGACCTACACCACGAAGCCTGCCATCACCTCTCCCTTCAGCTGACGTCTGTTAACTGATGTTGCTGATGCAAGGCGATGTCATCTGCCGCGTCTGTGAAAGCTGTTATCTCGACTGAACGAAAAGACCAGTGCTTCTAAGCTGCTGGAGAGCTGACATGCACACCAATTATTCTTCGTTTCATTCACTAAGCGTCTGCAGCAACATCTGTGACAAGTGTAGGATTCATGCTGTCCCATATCCTCAACATCAGAAGCAAGTTGGAGTCGATTCCTCACATGCAACCCCTTGTCAGTTAAGCGCCGTTGGGACACCGTTACCAAGGACCAGGATTAGTTAACAAGGTACCTCCCAAAGGTGGTCTCCATGATCAGAAGACTATCCCAGCAGATTATGAGTGGAATGTGCGAAAACGATTGAGGTAGCGGACTCCATGAACCAGATCTTTCCGCGGGTATCCCATACTTAGCCGGTAAATCCACGGTGTGGCTTTTTTGTTTCCCTCCTTCCATGCAATAGCGGCATGCTACGCTCCCCGCATGCGAACGATGAGATTTACATTTACCAGCGGTGGAAGGGGGAGGGGTAGATTCTACCTCCCACGAGATCTCGAGTAGTGCTAGTCAAATTCTGATGATGGGCGAACACCGTTCGATTTGTGGATAACCACTCAAATTTTTCGATATTCTTAGAGCAAACACAGTTCGACTTGGAATGTGCCGTCTTTTGTATATCTGAGACTATAAATCAAAACGAAATTTGGTGCGGTCACGGGGCTGGCAAAAGCGCTTTTTAAATTTAAGGTTATGCTATTCTGATTTGTTTATGATAGTAACATGCACACTTAGCAACATACTTGGTGATCATTAAAACAGTGCACCGGGGCGGGTCCGTGTAAGCATTATGGAACAGCCACCATCAGCGTCACTTTTCTCCGTCCTCCCGCCACTTGACTTTCCTTTTGGGTGTTTGATCAACAGGTGTCGATTCAGATTTCTTCAGGTTTCCTCCGCCCCCAGTGTCTAACTTGGTCCATTTTCCGATGGTAAGTTTCCTCCCCCCCCCCCCCCCCCCCCGCCCGCTCCCGTGTACGAACCCCAATTACAAGGAGCACATTATCAATGGCAGCTTGAAGAAATCAACATTTTAAAACGCATGCTCGCTGTATTCAATGACGAGGCTCGTATGTTTTGTTGACTGCGGTCTATTTTGTGTGTTGTTAAAGTGTTCTGCTATTATTAACGGCTGGACTGGGATGCCAGGCGATGCTCACATAACGGAGAGAGGTATGTCGCAAAGGAGCGATCTACATAGTTGCATTTGGTTTTATGTTTGATCTTCCTCGTGCTTTGCTTTACTGTATTTGTACTTCATGTTGGGACACGATTGAAGGAAATTGGATTCGCACGTTATGATTATAATGTGCAATCATATGATTTGGCTGCACTGTATCTGACCAATGCCGACTTGTAGGAGCTGGATGGCAAATTGTCCTGCTTTGGCGCCGTTTGCGCGCGCACACGTCGGTCGTGAGATACTTTCTGATGGCCTTCCGTCAAATATTCGTCACGCTGTAGGTTATGCAGCGGGAGATATAAACAGGCTTGCAGGGACACCATTTTCGAACCATGACTTAAAGGGTCGGTACTGTTTCAGTTGAAGATATTGAAGAAGGCATGAGAGGTGATGAAATAAGCTCACTTATGACTGCTGATATACTGTCTGCAAAACGCTGCTCGAGCCAACACAATTTATTTGACTAGTAAATATGCTCCCTAATACATTATTGTTTGATTACGTCATCACACCTTGCACAACATTAATTGAGAGCCAAGTGACGACCGTTAAATCTGGAAGTCGTGCTTGCGAATGCTGGGTATGAACGATTCGACAATCATCTGTGTTTCGCATTGATGGTCGCATGAACCGTGGAAGGACATAATCTTGCTGCGCCGTGGATGCCTACGTGACCTTTAAATAGCCTCCCCGAATTGGTATGCACATCTTCGCGGGAGTGTAGCTCGGAAACAAGCCGGTTTTAGCTCTTCGGAATGGCAGGGCCATGGTCTACACCGAAGGATCTCCAAGATGATTTTTTCAGCTCGAACTCCCAAACAAATGTGAAACCCTCCCTTGGATTTGCATTTGTTGGATCCTTCTGGTCGTTTAGTCCAAGACTATATTCTGGTTTCAATCTGTCTGTCTCCCGGCAGCTGGCAAGTATGCCATCTATAAGCACGCGGCAGCCTACAGTCTCCGCTGTACTAATCAGCCGGCGCGCAGACGACTGTCGCCAATGCTTACCGTATAGGGAGAGTTTGCTTGCATCGCGCCTTGGACGATGGTTTGATCAGAACTGCAGAGCACGTCCCCTCCTCTCGTCTCGCTGATTCAGAATTTATCATTTTCAGTTTACGATCAATTCTGATTCTGAGATTACAATGGCGCCAAAGGATTTTTAACTTTGACCCGATGAATGTCAGGGGAAGTCACTGAAGTAAAAATAGTTTGATTATCCCGTCTTTTGGTGGGCATGCCGCGTAAGATAAGTACTTGAAGCAGATTGTCACTTTAAACTACAAAATTATCTCAATAGCTTTTAGTCATGTTTACTTGTTAAGTCAAATAAGTCGAACGAACCTCATGAATATCAGTGACGATTGGTTCATAAAATGTTTGCTGAAGGGGGTTCCATGAGAAAATCTGATCACTGAGGGCACTTCGGACACTAGGACCATACATGACCCGAAGGTTAGGACTTAAGAATCTCAAATTCTGACACGACTGAGTTCATGTTTGACCCTGTCTGTCCAATGAGGTTATTGATTCCAGCTTTCGCAGTTTTGGAGACCTCAGTGGACGTGAAATTGGCCACTGTAGTACATCATATTGACGTCATATTACATCGCGCAAAACGTGATTCGTGATCGAAGCTTGCATGGCCTGCTCACCATTGATTAAGAGCCAATTGGCATCCACTATATTTGAGAATCGTGCTAAAGGACGCCAAGTCTGAGCAATTCGACGATAATATTTTTCCTCGCCTTGAACGCCACATGGCCTATGTGGTGGCGGGATTGGAATGGCGTTGCTGTGTCATCATGTATACCTGAACGGCTTTGAAAAGTCTGAACAAAACAGTCTGCTTATCCTTGCGGTATGAAGGTTAGAAGCTAGACAGTTTTATGTTTTAAGACAGGCAGGGTGTGAACCGCACCGAATAATTTTCAAAATGGCTAGTTTAGCTCAAGATCCCATGCAAATGTGGAGCACTTCCTTTCGTGTAAATAGCACTGGGAAGCAAACATGCGTATTAGCAGTGTATTATGCGCAAATCAAGTGTATTCATTTATGAGTTCAGTTACGCGGCCATCACTACAGACCAGCGCTGGATTTCTTTCTTCTTTTAGCACCCCATACGGCATGACGTGCATTGACGATATGCTCACACTGAAATGCTGAATGGCTGAGGCACGACTGCCTGAGTATACACCCCAGACGTAGCGCAAATGATATACATGAACCGTGGACTGCTACAGATATGCCGATGCTTGCCTGCCGGCGACACGACGTCTTATGAGGCAATATCGCTGCGAGATTGACTGTATAAGAGCACGTAGAAGAGCACGGGCTGACTCCTTCGTAGTACTTAAATATCCCGGTAGGTGGCCGTGGCGATCCGGGATGTTTTGCTTCCCCAAAGATTGTAATGAACTCCTGTTTTTGGCCCTTTCTGGTTGTGTTTACTGGAAATTCGTTCCGCCTGCAAAACATTGACAAAAAAGGTTGAGTTCGTTACGCCTGAAAACCGTGCTCACGAACGCCAGATATGAACGGCGCGACGAGCGTATTCTTCTTGGCTTGAACGCCGCATGGCCAATATGGTGGAAGCACTCGCGTGGCATAGCTATAGCACCATTCATACCGGTGTGACTTTGAAAAGTGCACCAAATATTCCATGCAATTCGTGGGCGTCTAGCTCAGAAACCAGAGAGCCTGAAATCTTAAAAGGAACAGGGAGTTGAAACACCCTGAATACTCTTTAAAAGATTATCCTGGTGCAAACCCCTACACAAATGTGAAACACTTTTTTAAGTGTTGGCAATCCTCACTATCTTCACATAGTTAGATATCGGCCGTACCGAAGGCTGATGTGTCAAATGATGCGAAATTGGTGGATGCTGAATGAGAGGCAAACAATCTTTTTATCGCCAGCATCTGACACAGAGCTAAACCAACATGCTAGAGGCCTTCATAAATTGCTGGTGTATCTACTGACACCAATGTCGTATGGCTTACAAAACAAACATAGTTTATGCAAGCCCGGGTGTAGTCTTATAAAACAACTTTGGGGGAGGTGGAGGGTCTGTACAGTGAAAAAGGCAACCTAACCCCAGACTACAGACATATAGGTTTCTCCTCAGTGGAAGGGGGTGGGGATAGCACCCCCCTCAAATGAATAGAAACTACGCCCCCAGTTTAGGCCAATTAATGAAGTGTTAAGTGTACCGGTTACTGGTTATCGAAAGTAGGTTACGCTTGCAATAATTCAGCCACTAATACACGTAGATGCGCGCCTTTTTTAACCTTAAGCAGGTGCGAATGAAGCTACCTTTGCCTAGGAAATAAAAAGGCAGGAATTTGACTAAAAAGCTCAGTTTAAGAAAACTGTTGTCATACCTGCCTTGAAAAGGCAGGTATGGCAACAATTTTCTGATCACATTTTTTAAAAATTTGTTTTGTTTTTTGAAACGTAAGTGCCAACTAGTTTGTTTTATCCGGTGCGTTCTTGCCGTAGTCTACGCCCGTCATGGGTATTTTCAACTTTATTTTCTCCCTTTGTCGCTGTGTGTAAGTACGGGAAAGTGTTTTGTGTGCGAACCCTTCATATGACGGTGACCCAGTTGAGCGCCTGCCTTCGGATCCTGAGCATTAGAGCGTCTGCCCTTGCTTTAGACTGGCCGGCTGGAGGTCCAGGATGCGCAACAGCTGAACCTGCGCCGGTAGTAGATTGCCCGGCCTAATCTGATAGATGGTCCACGGTGATGCAGCCAATCTCAAGTCTTAAGGTCGTTTTGAGTTTGAGGGTGTGAACGTTGCGTGCCGCAGGTGCTACAATGGTCAATGTATTTTGGATTGAAATGAATGCCTTACCCAAACTTTTTGAAAAAAGCTGTCAAGGAATTATACGCCATATAGCATTGACAGGTGTATTGATTGATAACAAACAATTTAGCATATTCCATGCGGTACAGGAAAAAAGGTTCAGTTCAGGCTTCGGAAACACAACCCTTTCGTTGTAAATTCAGCACGCTAACGGTTAAGCTGCAGATACCACTGGATGTAATGCAAAAGCCGGAAAATTTACGGCGTACCGTGCACCAAGACTTTGACCCAGTACGCCGTGAGAGTTTGGCGTTGGCGTCCAGACAAAAAGAAATGGTCAATGGATCTGTTCCAGACCAGTGTTCTAGAATTCCCGTCTTTGGGTGTAAAGCACTATGCTATGAAGACGAATTTTTCACTCCTTTTACCCATATTTTATGTGAATTTTTTACTCCTGTCCGACATTGCCTAATCGCAAATGTCAAAACCCTGTTTTCATTTCTGAGGTTTTCAGATGTCATACAAAACCGAGCTCACTTGAAACCACCAAGCCAAAACGATGCTCCACAGAACCTGGACACCTGTGGCTATGTCCTGCCTCACCTACATCTGAATACTGTCTATGTATGCGCAGAGCAAGGCCTCCAGGTGCCTCCAAGCCTAAGAATCCCAGCGACCCCAGCCGCTTGCACGCATTCAGTTTGGTTTGTTTACAAAATGCATCACAATCTGCAGCTGTGCGCCAAATGCAAGGTTTTCACGCATCCACCATTTTTTTTTCTCAACACCACAGCACGAAAGCAGAGCCTGCCGCAAACACTAGCAAGGCGGGATAGATAATTTTACTCCACGTAGCTATCTTTTCCGAGGAAAGTTGGCTACTAAAATGCATCACTCCCGAAATGCAGGAGTAAAAAGCTCAAGAAATACCTTCTTAATTAAGCTTACAAGATGAATATCACCATTTAAGCACTTGTATTAACAGATTTTAAGTCAAATCAGCTGACAACAAAATTTTGCGAGAAATGTTCCAGTCCTTATATTTATTTAGCTACTTTTGTTTTTATTGGTATCATACGAGTGTGATACTGCTTTATTCTTCCTTCCTTTTTGATTGCCTTTAGAGGTACCATCTGCTGCTTAAACTTTTGACCAAATTCTCTGCAAGATGCTGCAACTGCAAACTTGTACGCAATTCATACCTAAATTGACTTAATTCGCCAGTCGCCCAAACATGTTTGATATGCACCCAAGCGTGAACAATTCACAGGGGATGACGGGGACAATTTGAAGCGCGGAACTTATTTTCACCGCCATTTTTGCCCTTTTAAACTCCCGGTCATCCGTTTTCTTGGTTCATGGGGTTGCTCCATAATGATAAATCTAAACCTTTCGAGTGTCCGACTCACCATGCTACCTGGCTAGGCTTTGCTAATGCAGGGCCCTAGGACCGACCTGACGCAGCTAATGCAGAAATGTTTGATGGCGAAATTCTGACCTCTGGAGATGTTTATCATGCACACCTCCTTGTTTTGCATTTTAGTCTCGTAGGTTGGTGAGCATGATGGTGGCATTTATATTTAGGGGTGAGTGGGATCATGCAAAAGGTTCTGACTTTTTTGGGGGGGAGGGGAGGGCAGGAAGAAGCCAGTAAGTCTCGTGTGGACCAAGTAATTGCTTACCGTACCTGCTTTCAATACATGATTGGTAACCAGAGTTGGCCATTTTCTGTTTCAATCCATCGAGTTTTACCATAAGACAAATTATGATGCCACAAGGTATGCAATGGGCTTATTTTGCACCATATTCCTGGTTATTTGCCCTAAATTTCTTAAAGTAATCTCTCATGGCATGGATCTCTCATGACCGGCAAATGACTACTGTATATATGCAGTATATTGTTAACACAGGGATACTCTAAGCTGCATAGCAACTATAAGATGAGTTGAATATTAGTTTGTAACAAATAGTCAGACCATCCCATTCAAAATATGAAGCCAACATCTCAAACTTTACCATTAAATATGAATAAGCAAGCCTAAATGGATGCATTTGCTGCAGCTGAAAAGGCAAGCAGCAATACTGACATGGTCATCTAACAGTTATGTTACTTTTGGAGAAGAGAGATTGTTTTGTGGAGCATGCCCTTTATTGCCGTTGACATGAGTTAACCATGACGATCAAAATAAGTTGTTCAAAGTGATTTAGAGTGTTTTGATTTGTGTGTTGTCAACTTTGTCTGATTTCAAGAAGTATACACAAATGAACTGAATAAAAATGCAAGTTGAAACCAGCCCAAAACTAGCTTTAGATATCATGTTTTTATCACAAGTGCTGCTCTCAACATATAGGTGAGTTGAGATGATGTTCATCACATGGGGCATTCTAAGTTAGATTAAGTTGGTCAAGTGCATGGCAAGTGGCAGTGGGAATTGTGCAATCAGTAACTCACAATTGCTGATGTGATACAAACAGGTTGTACAGGATGAAATGATGTGAGGCCTTTTGGGGTTAGGCATAGGCTACTCTCATAGAAATAAGCATTGGTATTTTGGGAGAAAGAGTGGCAAAATGTTTATGTTCCCTGACCCCATCTTAACAGAAGCCAGAAGTATGTCTATTGTGTTTGACTTGGTGATGGGCTGACGTGTGGGATCCCAAGGTTTTTTGTTGGAGTGTTTTTGTCTTGCTGAATTTCCAGCTGTTATTTTGTTATTGACTTCCTTTGCTTTGTTTTGTTTTAAAGGTGCTGTGGAATGGAATTGGAAAGTGCAGCATCAAATTATTGGTGTTAATAATGTGTTATGCTCATAATACTGCCATGAAATTACTATGATTTAGCACGCGCCCGGTTGGCCGGCTAGATAGCCTCGCTCAGGTGAGGGGGTCAATTTGACCCCCCCTACGAAATCTCGGAAACAATAAGAGCTAGAGACACCAAATTTACAGGGTGCCTTGACCTATAAGCGAAGTCACTTAGGTTAGGGTTTCGGCTCCCTAGGTTATGACCTTCAGGTCAAATAAGGTCAAACGATGTCAAACTCCACGTTTGTCTCCAAAGCGCCCCGAGAACCAAGGCAACTGTCTGTATGCAAAAGGTCACAAGCCCATGTGAGGTCTTTGACCTTGTTTGACTTTTTGAAGGTCATGGTGACCAAAATGATACAAGACTGCTCCGAGTTTTGCATTTGAATAAGCGACGAAGATTGCGCTAGGCGGTATGCTCCTAAAACAAAAAGTTCGACCCGGGTCATCTTAGGTCAATGGCCTGACCTCTAAGAAGTCAATGGAAGATGTATAATGCGGTTCCTGTCGTCAATAAATTGGAAATGAGCACCAGAAACTATCCCATAAGGAAGCCCTAGAGAAATAAATCAGGTTGGTTTTGACCTCGGCCTGACCTTCATAACTGACCTTAGGTCAACGTAATTTGCTCATTCAATATTTGTGGTGCCTAAGAAAGCATCTCAGAGATGTATGTATTCGTCAAAAACCCCGTTGTTGTATCAGATTGAACGATTCCTTAGAAATTGCCTTCACTGAAACCACTGGCTAACTTTAACTTGTAATAGTTTGGCCACCTTACAGGGTGCATCTCAAATATGTATGTCAAACAATCCGCTGTGCAATTTGCTTTCGATCGACAGCTCTCTGAAAAGGAAGCCTTTAACTCGTGAACCCTATGGGCTAGTAGGAAAAGTATGCCGTAGAGCGGCTGTGCTACCAACGTATTTCGGTGAGGGCTGCTTCCTATACGTAAAACCGTCAATTTGCGTCTTGGTCACCTCTGATGAACGACGAACTTCACAAAGTATCGTCGATCACAGTGGATCGACTTATTTAACGTTTTGCTGTGCATTGTTCTTCATTACGCCTTTTACACAAGGATGCAGCTTCACATCACCTTGAAATTGGAAGTTATTTCTCCGTGGCGGAACAGTTTTGCTGCACATAATTTATTTAATAAAAGCTTTCTTTTCAAATTTAACACAGCGACGCGAATGAAAGTGGCCGATGTCCGAAGAAAAATCAAGATATGGGATCTGATTAGGTCGACCTTATCGGCCAAGCCTTCCCCCTCCCCTCCCAAAGATCTTAGTGTTCTCCAGCGCCCGGTCACCAGCTTTTACCTATCTTCCTTTCCAGTTATCGACATGTATGTTGGGAAGGTCGTGAAAGCTCAGTTTTACTTAAAGTTGTAAGCCTAACCTAGGGGTTCCATATCATGGAGGCCACGGAACTTATTATGTTCCATATCCTTGAAGCTACGGAACACGGAAAAAATCCGCAGTTCCTAGTCTGTTGGTCGCGTTAGCCCACTCTCTTCGTCGCGTTAGCCGACGCCATTGTTCATGCAATCATCTTTTGCGCCTTGGACCATTGTTGATGAATGCAAAACACTACCCAATTTCCTTGATCATAACCAGCTGATTTGCAACTAAATTTTCGTCCGCCGTTACATCCCATTCCGTATTTTTCATGAAAATGCATCTTTACATTTGCTTGCAATGGGATGCTCCACAAAAGTAAAGCAATTTTGGAAGCGTCCTGGCATTAGGGGACGCAAATGTAAATGGCTGCAATCCAAGACGATTTGTCGGGGTAGGTCAAATCGACGTCATCGATATTGGTATGCGGACTTCCTTTTAGTTAGTCTCATGTAACACCGACGGACCCCAAAAACGGAAGCACGGGACGGCGAAATTCTTGTTTGCAAGTCTAAAACGATAAAGACATTGTGGAGATGATTGCAATATACGCCCACAGCGTGTACTAACAACAAGACCTTTAATTAATGCAACAGTGTGTTCCTCATTTTTCTTTCAGTTTCGGAGTGCGCCTCTACCACAAACGTTGTGAACGTGCCCAGCGTTTATGACTTACATGGCTGTGTGAAAGAATGTGCGATCTTTATATTGTCTTGAAATAGAACGAAAGTGCGCCGCATAACCTTGTGTTTAATGTTTCCTTTCTACAGTAAACTGCCTTCCAAAAACAAAAATCTAGCAGAGCCTCTAAGCAACAGATGTATAGGAATTTTCATTCAGTGCTTCATGACCATTCCCAAAAGCTCCCCAAATGTGGCGCTGCGGCGGACGGCTTAGAAACATCAAGCAAAGAAGAACAAACATGCAAGCAAGGTAAACACTGCGGAGATGCAGAGTTTGCCCCAGCAGGGAATAGGTTGCATTGTGCAGACATGCCAGTTCCATAGGTATAACTCACGGCAATAAATCAACTAGTTTCATGGACCTTAAGGTCATTCTTTAATCAATGCCGCATCTTAAATCATCGTAGCATTGCGCTGTAAGCAATGCGCCCCGGCAGACACAACGTCTTGCTCAGTTAACTGCCAGGAAACTTGTTCAAAATCGTGGTAAGATGTGTGTGTCTTCTCGCTCTGACTTTTCTTGTTTCTCGAACATCGGTCATGTTTTGAAGTGTGTTGTGAATAATCCGTTTGTTCTTTCAGCCGATGGAAGTACAACCAGTGTCAAGTGGCTTAAATTTGGACAAAATTCATCACCTGGGGCTTTGATTATTCGGCTAACAGGAACACTGTATTCGGACGTCACAACCGTGCGATATGTTGAAAACCGTAAGTATTCTTTCGTCAAGGCATCAATGCACTGCTTGTATTGTGTAGATGTGTGAAGACCGCGAGACTTTGAGTGGGACGTTTTCATGCGGAACACGTTAAAGTTCTTTATGTTGAGTCTATCATCGCATCCTTGAACCTCGGGCTTTGTTGTCATTCGTTGACAGATATCTCGCGTTGTAAAATGGAAAATGTTCAGCGTGCAACGTTTCAACGTGAAGTGTTGCAAAAATGACAATGTTATAAACCGCTTTGCAACACCGTCACGGCAACAGAAGATTCCGCGGAACCGTCGGCTGCCGCCCGGCGCCTGCGCCGGCCGTTGATTGTCGCGTAGTGTTCCTGGACGAGCGTAGCTGCTTGGAAACCAGCGCACCAAAGGGCACGTTAGATGTGTCAAAATTCGCGTAGTGAATGACACATAAACTTAAAGAGGTATCCTTAAGAAACTTTAGGCGGTCTCGTCGATCAGCCCCCTATCAGGGCCAGGGATAAGGCGACTATTTTAACTTTTGGAAGAACTCAGATAACCATACAATTTAGTAAACAAAGGGGACACTTGCAAAGATTTGGTTTCTTGGAAGCATCAACAACTTGCGTCACGCACAAATTTTAGAAATATACAAAACAGGCCTTGTCAGATCAACGTTTGACTACGGCACCACGAACTTGCATGCGGTAAAAACTGCCTGTGATATATCGCAGGCGGTTGAAGAAACAACCTCTGAACGCGCGAGCCCACAGCAAAGGTCTAAAGGGAAACGCGAAGATACCGATAGAAAAGTGAGCTGGTGAGCTGACCACCGGCATGGAATAATGCTTCCGAATGTTTTAAAAAGTTAATTGACACCGTG
The DNA here is from genome assembly GCF_011947565.3 of Pollicipes pollicipes. Lineage (NCBI taxonomy): Eukaryota > Metazoa > Arthropoda > Thecostraca > Pollicipedomorpha > Pollicipedidae > Pollicipes > Pollicipes pollicipes. The sequence goes on from NW_023596545.1 coordinate 23,058,081, forward strand.
GAAAGATTAGCCTGGGCATAGTTCTTTTTTTACAATTTGGTGGCATTCCTCTGGACATTTCAACGGCTACAGCGACATGGAGAATATAGTTTTATATTTACCTATTTTGCTTTATCACCAGATTCGAGCGCTACTTCGCAGTGCTGTGAAAACAAATTAGTTCAGTTTGTCAATCTGAAAATCGTACAGCTGAAGCACATACCCGGCTACCTTTCAAATGGATAGTTTGGTGTCCTAAAGAGTTAAAAGTATTTCTTCCACATGCGTCATCATTGTGCACCCGTTGGCCACGACGTAGTTCTAGCTGGGGGACCGAATCTGCGCGTCACATGGGGACTGCAGCGTCTGACATGAAGGTTTTGGTATTGATTTGCCAACGCTCATGCTCAAAACTACGTCACAAAGCTGCACTACAAATCGGTTCCGACTGAATGTTGATCACTTCGAGACAAAAACTTCAATCTACATTCGTTGGTTCCTTAATATCTGTTTACAGCCCAAATAAAGAATCTGACAAAACTTCTGAATTTTGTTTTTTATCCTCTTAAGTAATTGGCGCTCTTCATTTTACAATAGCCCACTGGACTATTGTCAAATGAAGAGCACCAATTATTTATTTCATGCCGTCGTTAAACGCATCATTTTTTTGGTGATTGCCTATAAAATTCAGACAATTTACCTAATGGTAGCTTCTAACTTATTTTCCAGCTATGGAAGCAAAAAGGAATCAATATGAAAACATGTTCTTATTAACGGATGGTCACTTTCAGCGATTTAGGGTGACCCTCCCACTAACATGGCCCTATATATATATATATATATATATATATATATATATATATATATATATATATATATAGCGAAAAGCATCACTGGCGGGGCCGAGGCACTGAAGTCAGAAGCTTTCCGGTTGGACACATTACAACTTGGTCGTGCTCTTGCCTTGCTGGTCATGATACGTCAGCTATGTCTAATTTATCTTTTACCTCGGTTTTCAGCGCTTGTCAAGCCTGATAGAAACATTTACCGAGCAAGTGTCGGTGATCGCGTCGCTCTCACCGCATATCCCACCACGAATGCATTGGTGGCTTGGCAAAAAAATGGAGTGTAAGTACATACATTCTGAATTGAAGGGCACATACACTCGATACCATGATTAATTTATTTTCCAAGGCTCAGTCTAGTTCTCGGTAGTTTTCACTATGCCCTAAACTGACCTTTTTAGGCGTGCGTTAGTGAAGCTCTTTGAGCCTCTTGCCACCGACGAGGTCTTGACTTCTTTCAACGGTGTTGCATTCATTGATGCCCTACGCACCTGCTTTTACCCAACGCCCCAGTTTTTCCAGGTCCAATTTTCATCAGAAGTGCCCGCGGATTTACTTCACTAAGCGCCGCAATGCCCGCAGGGACGCCTACTTCAAATTAAAATTGTTAACTTTTCAAAAGATTTCGAGAAAACTGGTATGACTTACCAAATCACACGCGTCTGATTTCAAAACAGGTGAAAAACAAAAAGCTGGCATGCTCTCTTTAAATCTGACGTAAGAGTGTTGTTAACTAAACCTTAAACTAAACCTTAGAGTGTTGTTACTGCGAATTTCTCCAGTCCTCAGCGTCACCTAAAGAGAGGGTTGGGCATTTGAAAATATTGAAGCAAGCGTGATGAAGTAAGCTGATGTACAACTATTGGTGTACTTTAAAGGGGAAAAGGATGCTCTAGACATTACAGTTCATCTGTTCAGGAAATATTCCCCTCAATGCGGCATTATGTGATTACATCATAGTACGTTGCACAACATTGATTTAATGGCATTTGAACGTCATCTTATTCGAAAGTCGTGCTCACGAACGCCAGATATGGACGGCTTGACAATCGTATTTTGATTGGCCTTGATCGCCGCATGGTTAGTGGACAGTAGGATTAGGATGATGTTTGCATTGGCGACATGGATGCCTGGGTTACACGAATTTTTAAAGTTCGTTATTTTGATTTTGCGTGCCTTGACCTGCGTAAAAATGTTCTTGCTTGCGGCGTGCTAAACTTGACTGACAGTAGATGTTTTCGTTCTTTCCCCCATTGCAAAGTCATGCACGCGCCTGCCAGTAGATATGTAAATGTTTCCAGATGTTCGATTGAACACTCCTACATTCTGAATCTCCAACACTTAGCTCTGAGCACATGCCTCTTGTCACACGTACTCCGTTGACTGGCTTCCCTTATTGGGCAAGGTAGCTTTTGGACGTGTCACAAATATGTTAGGAAGGTTAGTTGTTTTGGTTCAGTGCCAAAGATCGGTACACTGTTTGGCCATGGTGCGGACACACATGTCACCTAGCGGCTCATCATCAGTATCGGTGCCCCTCCATTATCTATGTCGGATGACAAGGCCAATTTTCATCCTAAAGCGCCGCCATGTGTTGCAGGAGTCTGAACTACACAGCAAAGAACTACATCATCGATCGTGCGGAGGTGGCGGACGCCGGTCTGTACCATGCTCAACACGGCGGATCTACACATGGAGCCGCGATACTTAGGCTCATTGTTCGCGGTAAGGCTTATTTGGAAAGCAATATCCCTAAAAAGTGTGCTCCAAAGCTACTGAATTAGATAGATTGCTCTCCTGTGCTCCTAAGCAGCTACCGCTGTGAATACTAAATTGGCAAGCATAATATATATGCATTAAGCACAGAGGTAGGATGCGTGGTGAAGTAGATGCTGTTGGCATATAAACACAGCGGAACAGAACAAGAACGATTCCGGCAGTCGCAAGATAAGATAGCTAACAGGCATTGAAGAACACGTTTGTAGATTACGTACTATGAAATGTTTCCGCTTTTTGGGTATGGGTGTAATCATAACTGTGAAACTGCGGGAACAATTAAAATTGCAGGGTTACGACTGGAGTCTAGCGGAGACAATCTGGACTGAAAATGACATTTTGAATCGAAGGATGTGAAAAAACAAGCATTTTACAGGCAACATTGAAAAAATCACATCATGAGTAAAAAGTACACATAAAGAGTGGGGGAAAGCATGTTTTCCGTCCCCCAATCTCCATAGAGGTTCTGCCATCACTGGGCATGGCATGGCAGCTAGGAGACAGCAGATGGAGGAAAGGTGGCAACAAGACAAAATAAGACAGGTTAGCGCACGGGGCAGAATAAATGAGTGAAAGGTAGAATAGGATAGAGGAAAAGATAAGAGCACAGGGCAGGAAATAACGGGTTACAACAGCAGCCGTCATTGGGACTTGGGACGACGCGCTCAGCTCCTGAGGCTATATGGTGTCGCGTGCCTTTCACCCCGGTAGGAGGGGCGTGCAACGCGGGAATCGAACCACATCCTTCTGGTTTCCCAGATGTCCAGTGATAAACGCAGACGCGTTAACCGCTTCACTATCGGCACCCTGTGGGAAGAAGTGCTGACGAGATAAGTTAGCATGGGTAAGAAGATGACGTTAGAACAGGACGGAAAAGATGAGGGTAGCGCAATGCAGCACAACACATAATGAACATAATGACCATGTGGTTGCCACATCCCATCACAAAGGAATGAGGCTGGAAGCCGCAGCCTAACTGGCTAATGATGTATCCGACATCATTTAACTTATCACACTCCACCACATGGTCATGGGGGCACATAATCGCACTACAGCCTAATGACTAGAGCATTACAAATTTAAAGCCCATCGCAACAATTCCAAATGCAATATACCCTAATATGCCGTTCTGGCCAGACACATTGGTCCAGTTCTAAATTGCATTGATTCGGTCATAACCCTACTTGTCTTCGCTCACGGTCAAACCACAAAACAAATGCATCATGATGGAAACACAAGTGTCAGGTTAGCCCCGATATTTTCGTCCCGGCCGGCTGCGGGATGTCGATTGCCATCCTAGATGTGGTATCCGCTTACACCTGCCAGCAAGAACGGATGAAGTTTCTAGGCATATGAAACGATAGCTTAGAATTTTGGTATGTAGTTCAGCAACTAGCAAGCAAAATTATTACGTTTTTATACGTGTACCTTTATTTCTTGCTGCACCATGTATTTTTGCTGGCTTCCGACATCACTTTTTCGGATGAGCCACGGGCCCGTTTCAAATAACTGAACTTAAGTCGCCTTCGGCTTCAGATAATAAATTGGTATCAGAATGATTATTGAAGGTACATATGTACATTCAAAAGATACGTTTGTCCACAATTTGCTATTTAATTGGAGGAGGTAAGCATGTTCCATGCGTCATTGTACGTTGAAGTGCCACCCATTGACCGCAATTCGTAAAAACTAATAATGACAAAGCAAGCTATTTTTATATAAGTCCTTTAAGTATCAAGTTGCTCTGTGCGATTTCTGAACCACTACTCTCACTTCAGTGTCGGAATGTGAAAGGGACTGCACATTTGTGTAGGGTTTTTAACTGAGGTAACTGTTTTCAATATTAGCCCCTGCAAACCTTAGGCGTGGCCTTTATAAGACTTCAGACCATTGGTCCCGACGCACGCAAAATTGCGCAGCTTATCTTTCACCGTCAATTTAAAAGCCACCTAAACATGTATGAGGTCATAGAAACGTCATGCGAGCCCATCTCCTTCAACACGGTGCGTTCATGACCAAAAAACTCGAGGCCGCCGACACATTCGTGTCTTGAGTATGTTAGGAGTATGCCAGTGCTCCAGTGACCTAACGATGGAAGGTAAGTGGCTGACAGCCAGTTCAAGCAACACGGGTTTGTGATAGGTACCGCGTGCATTCGGCAGTGGTATTAGGTATTACCGATATTAGGCCGAGAATAGAATAAGCTGAGAACAAACCGTAACGAGAATGCAAGTGCCAGTAAAAACATGCCATCCAGGAAAAATATGCAAGAACACTACGGGAAAGAGACAAAACACTGCGGTGTTTTGTCTCCTTTTCGGCAAGTAACAGCAATGCACCGCGATATTCGTAGGCGAAGGTATTTCACGTTTAGCGGTGAACTACCCGTTCCCTGATAGCATGAATGACGATATTATCCCAAACAGGAACGTTTGTTGGACTGCACTGTGCTTTTCAGAAGAGCTTTCGCTTGCATGTGATTTATGTACTGTTATTGCCAAATGCTTTAAACGAAAAACTGCAAGAGCAGTGCTGACATGGAAACACGTTTTTGCAGGTTGCCCAACCGACCTCTTTGGCACTAACTGCGACAAGCGGTGCCCGTACTGCCTGCATGGTGGGCAATGTCATGACGTAACTGGCGTGTGCGTATGTCCAGCGGGATTTCTCGGACCAAGATGTGAGACAAGTAAGTGACAAACAACTGCTGCATTGCGTGTGGTGAGGGCATCGGTAGCGTAGTGGTTAACTGGGAGTATTGAAAATCAGAGATACGGGGTTTGCTTCCTCGCGGTGTTCGCCCCTCCTGCCCGGGTGGGGTGCATGTGACGCCATGTAGACTCATTATTTGAGTGCGGCATAAAGCCCTGATGTCAAAGACATATGTGCGTGGGATGTCTGCCACCTTATTTAAGCTGCTTAATGACATGAGTTGCAATGCGCTGTTCATAGCGACAATGCATGTAACCATGTACTCCAAAGAGCCTTCGTTGGGTCTTCTTTGGGATATCGCCAGCCTTGATTAATAGCCGTTGCCATGACGCCTCCTGGCCGCTTGTTCGGAGCACTGGGTTGACGTCCGGTGATGGCGGTCCAGAGGGAGCTGGGAAGCCTGGACGTCCCTCCTGAGATACATCAGAGTGCGTCCTCCTGGAACTCCGTCCGTCCTCCTTGGGTCCTCTTTTATTGCTGATCCTGCGGCCATGACACCTGTATCCCCAGCACCATGCGGGTTTTCTGTGGATTCACCAACGGATACCGTTGCTTAGCTTATGACGGGTTGCTTTTGTTTACAGTTAAGTAAAAAAAAGTGAATTTGTCTTTATTTGACAGTTCAGCTCCTCCACACGCTACCTTGGCGTGCTGTTTTAGTCCTTTTGACTTGGTGACCGCTATATTTGTTATTGTGGTATCGGTTCCGTTAGTTGATTTTGCACCTTTAACCCAACACTGTTCGTGACGAACTTTTATGAACTTCCAAATGGTCTGTGATGTGTATCCATCGAGCGGTAAATCTGCATGCAAAGCGTTCAGGGACCAGCGGATTATGTTTGTTTTTTACTGAGCGATCTGACCTGGCCCAACGCTTACATCGTTCATTCCGCGCAGGTTGTCCGGAAGCTCACTTTGGTCACAACTGTTCATCGGAGTGTTCCGCATCCAGCTGTGAGAGCTCGCTGCTCTGCGTTCCTGATCCGTATGGCTGCTCCTGTGCATCTGGATGGAAAGGAATCGACTGCAAAGAAGGTAGGCCCTTTATGTCGCCCGTTTTGTTCTAGGACCACGCCAGGCCTGTTCAAAAAGATGCGTTATCACACATAACGGTGAGACTAACCGAGCACTAGGCTGTTTCGAGATCATAGGTGAGGAAAACGAGCGGAGCACCTTTTAGCATTTAGTCTTTAGAAATAGTGTGCTCTGAAAACATTCAAGGATCGTGGATGTGTGAGCACAACAATTTCTGTGTATTGACAGCAGACCTTTGCCGCTCATCAGTTTTACTTCTGCGTTGACGCATATTCGTTTCTGGTAATACCGATCCTGAAATGTGTAGCGTACTGCTGGCAACCCCTTCCCGACTGATCCATCTATTTGGTGAGTAGCTATGGTGCCGAAATCGAGACCACTTTTGCCGGATGGCGCACGCCCGAGCCGTTCCGTGGTTAAATAAATGACGTTTTAGGGTCATAAGGCTTAAAGGTCATAAGTCGCACGGGCGAATATCAGGCGTCATGTACTTGCGAAATCACAGCCATCAGGTGCTCATTGGTCCTTGACGGTGTGGGTGGCCACCAGTGTCTCATGTTCCCGTCAAGCGTGTACACGTTTTGGACTGGGGGCCCTTTCGGTTGTCAGCTTGTCTGACTGCTTCATTAAATTCAGACCTTGGAGGGCGGTCGTAAAAGCTCTGCAATAAAATGAAGGACAGTGGCTGAATTACTACGTGCTGCTATTCGGTGACGTTGGTTTTGGGTGATGTCGGTCCACTTCGTCCAGCTGTGTTACTTCGTGGGGTCGATGAGGTAAATGCACGCTTGCCGCGATAGAAGCCGGCCCTCCAGCAGGCCCACCAGCAGGCACATCGCCGTCATACGGAAGATATGAGTCCAAGATGTGTCCTGATGACTTTGAGCTTTAGTGCTGTGCTGCAAGACCCCTATCAGGACGGGCTGTAAGCATTGTGCCCAATGCGCACTGTCCAAACCATGCATATTCAGCCATTCAGTTAACGAAGTGGCATGCACTGTGGCCGCTTGTGAAGAACTCTTCATTTTGTCTTTATGACAAAAGTACAGCGACTCCAGGCATGACCGATTAGATGGATACAAATGCGTTGTATCGCGAAACTCATGCGTAGTTTCATACAGTGTGATAAGGTAGCCGTTCCCATGTTTTGCTGAACAACGATGGGAATAACACAAGGAGAAAAGATTACTCCTTGTATGTGTGACGTTCTATGCTTTTACAGCAGAGAACGTGTACGTTATATCAGTCCCCGGGCATGATATTGATTGAAAATACTTTTCAGGTAGCGATGGACCGCTGTGGACAACCATTCCGCTAAATATTTGCCCGTCCTTCGCGCCTGTTCGCACCAGTTGCCCCGCAACTCGGTGTGGAAACGTGGGCGCACACACCTTAAAGGGAATGTTTCACATCTAAAGATATTCAGGCAAGCATCAGATATGGTGAAACAAGCTCGCTTATGCGCATTAGTGTAGTTTTAAGTGGAAAAAACTGCTCGAGACAGCACAATTATTGGTTTAGTAAGCATACTCTTCAATGCGCCACAGCAAGATCACGTCATCGTACCTTGCACAACATTGAGAGCCAGGCAATAGCCGTTACATCTGAAAACAGTTCTCACAGACGCCACATATGAACGCCTCGACAATGTTATTTTTCTTGACCTTGATCGCCGCATGGCTTATGGATTGGCAGGGTTTGAAAGACGTTATTATGACGTCATAAATGCCAATGTGGCTCTAAAATACTCTCCGCCAAATACACTCCCCACTTTTGCAGGCGTGTAGTACAGAAATTAGGGGGCTTAGGTCGTAAGAAGGACAGGGATGTGAACAGCACGGCAATGTCTCAAATGTGGCTATTGCTGTTTGAACCCCAGACCAATGTGGAGCACTCTCTTTAAATTTAGCAACTGTGTTTCTCACCCATGCTTAGGCGCAGTGCACGCAACGGAGTTGTGCAAGGCGCTGACGACGCATGATACGCAGCCATACCTTTACGTATGTCAAACAGGTCCGGTGTCATTCGAGATTGGAGTGGCAGATTCGAACAACATATGCCATATCAAGGTCATTACTTCCATTTTGGTCTTTCCAGGGCCATTTGTTTAGGGTCCTCTTTCGGATCTTCCGTTGTATACGGATCGCCAGGGGTGGTAAAAGTGTACTGTTGTCACCGACCAATTTTTTTAGGAAAAATTGTCCCCAGTAGCGTAATGCGATACCAGATGACAAACTGGTCACTAAGTCCATGCCCAGTAGTGTCACCAGTAATCAGCCCGTGACTGAAAGTTTCTTTCATCGCCGCAGTTTTCAATATCAGGCACCTAACCAAAACGTTCAGTCATACACTGCACTTGAGCAAATGTCAGGATAAGTTGTGCTGCTAGGAAAGCAGACGCACCTGTCGTAGACTTATGAGATAGCCCAATCACAACAGGAATTTTCTTCCGCCCTCGGGACTTGCCGGGGCCTCACATTTAAACTCGATCTACGGCTGGATTTGCTTCCTTCGACCTCAAAAACAAACACCGAAGGGCCTTGATAGCCAGGGCAGCAGAATGCACGGCAGGTTTCGAACCAGTTGCAAGCGGCGCCGGGAATGACGTCAAATATGGGGGCCTCCACGTGGCCATGCACCTTTATGAAAATCATGTTTGCGCTTCAAGCCTCATCTCAACCGTCATTAAAGTGTCCACCTTAGGCATGTTACAAGCCCGGCGCGACATGTTTCGACTGGTGAGCGCCTTTTGCCGTGCCCCAACAACTATCGAAATTTGTCAATAACTTTACATCAGGCGGATAGCTCTTTCTGATCGAGTTACTCGCCCTGGCAGGAGGGGGAAGGGTGGGCGATGCGGCACGACCCCCCCCCCCCCCCCTCCAACGTTTTTTTGAGGATACCAAGGCTTTATATTGTGCAGTCTTGCTCAAATCTTCGGAAGCCTCTGGGTCATCCATTGTAAACGTGCTGACACAAAAAATTGCCCCTAACAATTCTGGTTTCAGAATAGCGATGTTCTTTACAACATTGCAAGACGATTCAAGGCCGGCGGGTGCGAAGGGAGCAAGCGACGATATTGCGGACCGCGCGCGGAGGGTTGGCACTGTTACATAAACGAAACCCTGCTTTATAAATATAGGCTCCAAACGGATAAAGCTACATGCCACCGTACCCATAATTAAACAAGGGTCACGCCTCTTTATGTTTATGTCACTTCATCACATGGCTTCGTATATATGAACATGTAAAGCCGATGTTTGGTTTTCATGAAAATCTTGCCTTCGATTTGGTTTAGTGGGGGCAGTTAACAACAGGACACTTTTTACCAGCCACGAGATCTCGCTAAAGACAGTTCACTGTTCGCTTGTTTGCCTTCGTTGTTTGCTGTTTTGCCTCCGATTTGGTTTAATGGGGTAAGTTAACAACAGGACACTTCTTACCAGCCACGAGATCTCGCTAAAGACAGTTGCTTCTTTCTTTGCGAGGCTTTACCTTTTTTTAGTTTGCAAACGTCAGGGAATCCCCCCCCCCCCCCCCGCCAGTCTGCGTCACAAAATCTGGCGAATCAGGGTAGGGGTTAAAATTATTGCCTGCTCATGAAAATATTAACTGCTACAGCAGAATGACACATTTCATTACCAACATCCAAATATTGCTAGAAATCCCATCAGCAAGCCAAAATAGCCCTTTGCATGCAAGTAGCATCCAAATCTAAGATTACCTGTGATATCTGTCATGTATAATGCAGGAATGCCAATGCAAATTAATTTCTGGGGCGCTGCCCATTATCTACGTTGGACTGTGTCCTCTCAATGCTGATTCCTCCTCCCCCCCCCCACAGCCAATATTTCTAGCTGGAAAATTACAAAAAAAAATGTTTGGGAAATATGGCTGTAAAACAAAACCATCTTATCCGAGCTTAATTTACTGGCCATGATCCATGGGTTGTTATTTCCCCTAATAATCCACAGTAGTTGGCACTCCTGTCCTTATGCCGGCACCACACAAACTATATTGATTTCTACTGCCAATGTAGGCTGCATATAAGGTAGGCTGTCTGCCTTCACAGCGTGTTCTTAAATGTTATCAGTGATTATGCTAATGGTTCCATCAAGACAATTTTACAATTCAATGTTGGCAAAAACAGCAATGACATTTACCATGTTTGCATCCATGCAATGCTATATTCACAAGTGCAAAGAAAATATGCACATGAATGAGCAGTGCAGAATGAATGACTCCAGAGCTTTCCTGTTGCAGTAGGGTTGCTATCATCAGGAAATAGTCAACATTGTTCTCAGAGACAACCAAATGCCAACCTTTCATTCACGTCATAGGACAGTTGGATCACAATACCATAAAACATCATGGTTTTCAGAGTAAAACTCTTGGTAAAGGGGAGATGGCAATGAAACTTGCACCCCACCCCCTTACTCGTTGCTTACATTTACTACACCACTCCACTCCTCACGTTTATCACCTTCTCATGGCTTACATCATTGAGCATCATACAAATTTATAGCAACCAAGATTCATGATAACAAACGGTTGAACCGCGGATAAGTGCTTGAAAGCTATTAAAGCAGTGATGATATATTTGCATTTCAAGCGGGGGCATAGTTCTTAAAGATAGGTTGGGGAGCAGTGCAAAAGTATGCAATGTACCCTCAAAATATGGATGTCTCCTAGATAAGCACACTTCTTCACACTTAGGGGGAGGGGAGGCGATGGAGCCCTGACCTGAATAAGAGATAGGAACACCCCTGATTTGAAGATCTATGTGACTGGTAACCATTCCCAATCAAACAAGTACAAAAATGGCATAAACTGATCCTCCAGAACCATTATCACGTCCTGTAATTCTCCTTCATGAGGAGTACCATCAGGCTTCAGCATCAAATCCACGGCTCTTGGAAATGGAAGAAAGCTGGTCGCTTGTGACTTCTTCATTGAGTGAACAGCATTTTCGGTGTCTTGAAAGGCGGCATGGACAATCGCGGGTCGGTATCTACCTCGATATCTACCCGCCGACTTACACTGATCTGCCAATGCCTCTCTTCGGTGAGGACAGGGTGCTGAATCACGGCACAGCCAACGAAGTAGACAAGACCAGAAATTAAACCCTAGACAGGTATTCATGACACTGCAGTGCTAATGCCACTTGCAAAGTTGGACCGCATTGAAAGTCACCGCCCACCTCATGTCAGTCACATCGCAACAGTTGAAACACGCCCTTGTGGCCGGATGAATCCCCACATCTTGGCTCTTTTCAGTACTTTATACTGTCGAGTTTGGGACACTGAGAGTCGGCTGTTAAAAACAGCGAATCGGCCGACCGACCGGGGCATTGGAAGTACATTGATTTGTCGCCAACCTGTCACCGAGTCGGCCGACCAACTAAAAATCATAAGATATTTTTGTGGCCGGCTCGGAATGAAACCTAGAAAAGATACCAGTGTGCCGTGCAGTACGGTAAAGAGTTTCTACAGAAACATCCGCTGGTGTTGTGTGACGGACTTAATTGCCATGGAGGCGTGATTATATATATATATATATATATATATATATATATATATATATATATATATATGTGTGTGTGTGTGTGTGTGTGTGTGTGTGTGTGTGTGTGTGTGTGTGTGTGTGTGTGTGTGTGTGTGTGTGTGTGTTTGTGTGTGCGTGCGTGCGTGCGTGCGTGCGTGCGTGCGTGTGCGTGTGCATGAAGACTTCACGTTATGTTTTGCGTAGGGTGTTGTATTATTTCGGCTTGGCCGCCACCAAAATTTGCCGTGTAAAAAATTTTTTGGCACCAAGCTTCGCGTGAATATATGCATTTTTTGCCGACGTTATCCACTAAGTCGGCAGGTTTTACCATCCCTGCGGATTGCCGACCTTCCACTGTCAACATTTCCCAGAGAAGACCATTCAAAACAAGAGCATGCGCGACATCAACATGTTTGTTCACACGTGCTATCCGTGTGGATTAACCAAGGAAATGCATATTGCGACATCGTTTCTTCAGCCTCGTCAGTTGTGAGCATGCAACAAAAGCCTTAAAATGAACGTATTGCACCATTTTCGTTGATCTTTGAACAAATAATGAAAAAAGATGCTGCGCATCCAGCGAAGATTCTACGTGAGGTCACATACGCTCTTCGTCGTCCGGGTCGCTGCGAGTACTAAGGGGTGCTCCAAATTATATAGGATATGATGTCATAAATGATGTCGGCGTCATATATTCTTTACTATTCGGGTCGCTCTAAGTACACTCAAAGATAGGTGGCAATGCGATGAATGGATTGACATGTATATTTTCAGTCCGCAAATCGTGTTCAAAATTTGTTTTGGCGTCACCGGCTCACTGCTTTCAAAAAGTGTATGACCCCACCCTACATAAGGTCGTTGTTCACGATGCCACCCTCTCGATTTGCTTATCTCGCCCACAAATTTAAAGTGGCGTCCAAAATATAATGTAGTATCATGGTTCAATGCTTTTAAAATATGGTGTTTCGTCGTTTATCAGGTATTTATCCATACCTGCCAGAGGTACTGAAAGCTGTACCAGAAACATTGTGGTAAAGTCATGTGACTCAAAGCTTTTGAAGCATTTATCACATAACGTTTTCCGTACCGAGGAAGTTAGTAAGGTTGTTTGCAGATGACGGTTAAAAGAATGCCCAAGTTGTTAAGTGCATTTGCGAGGAATGGTGAGCATATAGATGATACAGTATTAGTGGCCCTTTTTCTCATGTCGCTATCGGAATTTGCCTAGTGTCATATGTTCAAGGTAGGTAGTAGAAATATGATATCTATATCTCCAACTTCCCGGTTATTCTACGAGAAATGAGGCCATGATGCTGTTACGTCATTAGAAAGTAGGGAGGCAAAAAGTTCCTAACTCAAGATGAATGTGTTAACCTGAAATCGGAATTTGACCGATGTCAGATGTGACACCCAAAATTGCCCACAGCGTATTGTAAGACTGTCACAGAAATATGGTCATTATCCACCGCTGTGCTCGTTTTCCACACGTAGATTTCTCCAGATCTCACCACCCGACATAAGCGTCTAATATCAAGCCTTTTTCAGTCTGCCCTCCTCAGAATTACGGCCCAGACTGCTCGTCCTCATGCGGGAGGTGCAAGGGAGATGGCGGATGCAACAGGTTCACCGGGGAGTGTAAATATGGCTGTGAGGACGACCGTTGGGAGCCACCACTCTGCTTGGAACGTAAGTTTTCTGTTTTATCTGTCTAGCATGCAGTCCAGCGTTCACCACGTGTGTTACAGTTCCGTACGCTAAGAACAGTGTGGCTTGGCGCAATGCTCAGATATCACCCAGCATTCACTGACGCATCAGGCTCGTGCAGCAGAGCCGGTCCGGCAACGGAGTTTGTGAGTCGCCACAGTATGTTTCAAGGAGGCGATAACGCCGGGGATGGCCTGGCCTTTCTGTGTCAGCCCCGCTTGAGTCTGGGAAGGTGTCGCAAATTTTTGTCTTTCTACGTCCCCGCCAATGGAGCATGGCTCCAATGGTGACCTATTGGACTCGCCTTTGGTCATGCATTATTCATTTAATGTGTGAGCTGCTTCAGGAAGCCTTATATCAAGTATAATCTGGCACCGCCACCAGTATTTGCGACCGCCGAGGGGTTGAAAGAAGCTGCGTGTTTTTGTACGATGTTGATGTCCGAATGTGGAAAAGTAACTGACAAAATATTCAATACGTTTGTTAAGCTCACAAACAAGACACGAACTTCCACGACCCTGGGAATTCCCTTAATCACCCACCTTAATTCTCGCAATGATGTTCGTACGTACTTGTAACCGACTAAACCAAGATAGTGTAGGGCATTCAAATCATACCGTAATAAAGGCGTGCGTTACGAGTCACCATGAAGTCGGCTCAAAGCCAAATTGTGCCTTTGCCTTATTACGTTGCTGGTGCCGGTACGAGGTACTGTTCCAGTCCACATTACTTTAGTACTTGTTGGTTTGAAAATGAGGACTGATGTGAACTACGTGGGCTTAATTATCGCAGGTAGCTGGCACAGCTCCTGATTTTTAACGCCACTTTTGCGTTGACCTCACATCATCTCTGCTGGCGACCTTTTACGGTCTCATATAGTGCTAGTACCCTTTATTAGCGCACAGTCGGCCCATAAGTTGGCCCATAAGTTGCCTCTTTTAAACCCTCAGGTGGTTGTAGCTTAGCTCATATCTGTACAAAACGTACATAAAAGATGTGATACCACGTATGAGATTAGGACTTCTTAGCTGTACAAGAGACCTACAGCACACTTTTTCCCATGTCTGTGCTGACACGAACTTTTGTTTGGTACGTGTCTCCTTGCCATGCGGGGGAATACAGAATGTCTTTTTCTTGTAGCATGCTAGGTGCCTTGAAATTAGCATGCTAGGTGCAAAACGGCTGCCGAAATTTTGCAACTTGTGCGTGGTGCGGAACAGTTGTTCAGGAAAAATGAGCTCCACCCCTAGGCTCATTACAATCTAGGCCATCGTCACCAACAGTAAAATGAATGTTGTACGGCTAAGCGCTTTCTCTGTCTGTAAAAAATAATTCGACCAGAGTCATGGTAATCAAATTGCGTGTATGAAGCTACGCTATGTGTAGGTGTTTCAGAATTTTTGGCGCGATTATAATGCTTTTTTGTTTTGAGGCGAGCTTAAGCGAGCTGATCGCGAAAGGATTAGCCAAATCAAATGACTGTGGAATGCGAAACGGTGTTGCGTTCTCATGTTCGTCTGATTGACCGGGATGCACAGAACACCTCTCATTGGACATTGCCAACGATACATAGTTTGGACGAAGTTTACACTGGGAGGTCAGGCAACACTGAAACGCACGTGAGTTGGTGTGACGCCACCATACTCCAAGCGATCTCCTGGCGCCGTGGTGGGCGTTTAATTCCGCAGATGATCCTGTGACGTTTGGCTTGTAGTGTCCGAACTGTCTGCGATCAAGGTTTGCAGCTTGAATGCTAACCTTAGGGTTTTTTGGATTTTCAGGATTTTGAATGTTTGAATGTTAACCTTAGGATTGCTCTTGCAGATGCTTGCAAAATTGTATGGCATCAATACCATGAATAAAGGCTGCAAAAGGTGATTAAGGAAATGAATAAAAAGGAAATGATGTAACTTGTTTCGATGTCTTATGACCTTAAAGCACGTTTGCCTTTTCCCAATACAACTTGGTGGGAAGCATATGTTCAAGCTTCTAGAACGTCATTTCAGAAAGGAACAGTTAAGACTGAAATCAAAAACAATCGATTCAGAATGCAAACTGCGCCGGCAACTCTAAATCACCATGTGTATGACATACGTCAACCCATTACAAACTGTGAAATGGGTTGACGTTGCAATGCAAGGAGCAAACATTACGCCAAAGCGTGGACTGCTGTAGGTGCGCACAAGGCCTGGCTGTGTTTGGCTTTGCAGTGTCACCCTGGTTCCGCGATCCGCCGGATGTGCGTCATACCGGCTTCACAAGCCTGAGAGTCAGGCAAGCCGTGTGGAGCAGCGACTATGACAACGGCTTAGGCTCCGGTCACTACAGCTACAGCATTGAATACCGGCTGAACGGCACCGCCCATCAATGGACACAACCAGCGACGAAACCGACGCAGAACGGTAAACACCAAGCGCGTGCTGTCATGGATCTTCCAGGCTGAAGCGTGCGCTTTCGAGAACGGCATTTGTATTCGCCTGCTCATAATTGTTTACCTCTATCCGACACGACAATGACTTCACGCTGACAGCTTCTACAAATTATTCTTGAATTTCGAGAAGTGTGGTCATGCCTTGGTAAGCAGGCCCTAGCTAGGGTAGTGCCAGCAATACTGCACATCCAGCTCCAGCAAAATGAGTCGCTCCAGAACAACCGTGCTTCTTTTCGGCACTCCACTGTCCCTGCAGGAAAGATCATCCTTTTACCTTTGTATTTCTAGACAGAAACTGAGCGTTACCAATGACATGGTAGTACACTATACCAGAAGAAACACCCATCCAATGTTGTAAAAGTGCAACTCCATTTCTCTGTTAGAGATTAGTTACCACCCTACACTCGACGTTTTTCAGACCCCATCTGACCTTTGCCTGGCCATGCGTAACTTTTTTGTTGTATGTACAAAATGGTCGCTCAGGTTTCGTCCTCTTCGGTAAGATGTCAGGGGTTGACTTATAAATACTTCCCTTAACGGGAGTGTTCTACATTTATGCGGGGTCTGGACTGAAGTAGCCATCTTGACAATCTTTCGGTCCTGTTCACATTCTTGCTCTTTTTAAGATGTAAGCCTCTCTGGTTTCTGAACTATACGCCCGGGAAAATGGGGAAAGGTACATCGGGGAGAGTATTTCAAAGTCATCGTGGCATTCATGGCGTCAAAATAACGTAAGCCCCTCTGGTTTCTGAACTATACGCCCGTGAAAATGGGGAAAGGTACATCGGGGAGGGTATTTCAAAGTCATCGTGGCATTCATGGCGTCAAAATAACGTAAGCCCCTCTGGTTTCTGAACTATACGCCCGTGAAAATGAGGAAAGGTACATCGGGGAGGGTATTTCAAAGTCATCGTGGCATTCATGGCGTCAAAATAACGCCACTGAAATCCGGTCATTCCATAAGCCATGCGGCGATCGAGGCCAACTCATATATGCTTGTCGGGGCGTTCAAATGTGGCATTCGGAGCGGAAGTGCAACGTACGGTGACGTAATCAAACAATAACGCATTGAGGAGGATATTTACTAAGCAGAGAATTGTGTCGTTTACAGCAGTCTTTTCCACTTAAGAATGCTATCAATAGCCATAAGTGGTTTTGTTGAATCATATCTGAAGCTTGCTCCAATATTTTCAAATATGAAACATTCCCCCAATTGTTTGGATTTGACCAAAACGTGTTGTTTACTTTTAACTATTTGTCCAGTATTAGGTAAATGGCTGGAGCATGTTGCCACGAGTGGGATTGGCGGCAACATCTTCACGTTCTTCTTCTGTTTGCGGCTGCTAAAGAGCTGCTCCCTCGTAATCTTTGCCCACTGTTCTCCACACTTTGTACTGCTTTTTGTTTTGCAGTAGGACTGTAGCATGCCAACGAAACAAGGTGCAAGCATGCATGAGTGCAAAGGATGTTGAACTTTTATGGCCAGAATCCTCACCGGGGCTCGTCGACGAGATTCCATATCACCAACTGTCCAGGAGATGTCTTGGTGCGATGTACTTGATGCAATCACGTACCGTGACAGCTTCGCTGTGTTCTCTCTTTCCATCACCATAGCGATTATGTTGAGGGAATACGTGCCCATCATGCATAAGTGATGGTTTCACACTGGCAGCAACCGGGCAGGCGCCTCAGGTGACACGTTAGCAGCAACTGCGTACGGCAGTCAATGGGACCGACTTGGCTGCCAGTGTCCAAGAGCGCGTCGTCCACCAAAAAGTTGTTGCTATTTACATGCGTCGTAGGGATCGTTATAAATGCCTTGCCAGCCTGCCCGTCGTCTGTCTAAGCAGTGTGTCGTTTCAAGTGTCCGAAGCTTCGGCAGGACCAGCATAGAGACTCCCGTCGACTTCTCATAGTGGGTGTGAGGGCGGTGCTAGCCGTCATCTGAAAACGAGCTGCTGTCCTGTGTCGTACGACGACGTCGCTTACCTGGGGGCGGCGCGTGGCGCGGTGGATCAGCGCTGCGCACACCCGTCATCTGATGAGTGACTTGAAGATAGTGATTGGTCAGGTTAACGGCTAGGTAGCAGCCGACCGCTCAGATGACCTTTCGGTGCCGCACCCAGCACCGTCTGCCGCAGTTCGGTAACCACGAACTGTGACGCCCGCGGCGCCAGTGTGTCCTGGGTGTGGTGCGGTCGTGATCGCGTTGGAACGACACCGGCGATGACGTGATGCATCTGCTGTGTACCGCATGCTCCGCTCCGCTCCCTGACCAGCACACGCACAGAGTACAGTTCTGCTCATCTCCTACCGAGCGGGAGACAAGCTCTTTGCGCTTCATTTCGTCAGCAGCTGCTTGGAAAGACACCGCGACCTGGCGCGACAACAGCGTCGTCTCTCCAGCTGATAGTTTCATCAAATGATGGCGATGCAGTGCCGTTTGCCAGGCTGGGGTGCACGTTCCCTTTGCCCAATCAGCCTGATCAAAGAACTCTGGGCAAGCATCCTGAACAAGCTGCTTGATGAGAACAGAGTACTCCAAAACAGGCATTGTGCCTTTCTGACCAGAAGTTGACTGTGCAGACGCCATCTTCGGCCGTATGGCGCTAAGCGTCTTCTTCAGTGGGGAGGGCACATCAGTTTGGTCGCTGCTGCCATCCATGGGCTGCAGAGCAAATGCACGGCATCTCACCGCCACGACGCTGGAGCGCTTCTCGGTGGAGATGTTGTCCAGTGCCGCCAGACGCTGGCTTTGGCGGATGGAACCATTGGGTGATGCTAACTCATCTTAGACCGGGAAGTCGGCCAACGCAACACTAATCATGGCAGACGGAAACGCAATAGGAGCAGTGGTTGTCACTCCATTCATTGCATATAATCACTTTCCCGGCACCGCTGCCATCACGTCCCGGCTCGCCCCGGCCGACATTCCACGAGGTCCGCATTCACCCGGGCAGCACACGCAGCCCGAACGAGGCCTGTATTTATGCTTCTCTCCACACACATTCCACGTTGTCATCAGCGGCCTCAAACGCCTCCAGTCATTCCTACGTCACATTGAACAGAGGTGGATCCAGCGCGATGTCGGACATGACAGTTACGAAACTGGGTAATGTGCTGGCCTCTAGGTAATGACATGTTTCTACGAATACTGTGGTATAATTTGGCAAGTGTTCAGATGCCATCACGTTCTAGACGCTATCTGGAAATTGCAATATCGATTTACCTTAAATCAGGCAACAATCCACCTGCTGCAACCGTTGGTCAATAGTAAACATTTTCATTATTTTTTCATTATGTTTATAATAATTGCGTCATAATCATTCCAACTTGACAGTTGGAATAATTGTTCAGACTATCATCATCGCCTGGTGTGTTGGTTGCGCACCATCTCGGCCGGTTAAATCTCCGGCCGCCGTCAGGCCTTATGCAGATCACGAGGGCACCGCATAATGTTCAGCTATCAGCCATGCATACGTCACATCACGAATCATGTCCGCGAGTTTTCTGGGATTCGACCAAGGGTCTCCTTGATGCGTGCTACAGCGCGTTACCAACAGAGCTAACCGGAAAGTACTGTTCTTCCTCCTTTTTTCCCTTCCTTCCTTCCCTCCTGCTTTGTCTTTCCCAGTTTATTCAGTTGGTTGAGCACTGGACTTGCAATCAAGAAGACCCTGGTATGAAGCAATGCCATGAAGGAGTTCAAGCTGCAACGCATACATGATTGATAGCCAAGCTTCACCCAGTCCCTTTAGGGACGCCATAGTACCTGACGACGGCAGGAAAGTTCACTAGCCGAAACGTTGTATAACGTATACCCCAGACGAGGGCGAGACTCCAATTATTCCGTCCGTGGTGCTAATGCCTCGTCTCAACCTATGCCTAAAATATTTCGAACTTGGTATGTATTTCAGGTAGCTGAAAAATTACCACTTGTGCTGGAACAGCTCGAGCGATCTTTCCGAAAAAAAGACACCTCGTTTCACTCATGCACTGCGTAGTGCTAATATCAGTGTCTGTTATTTCAGGCAACTTTGTAGCGTTCGTGCTAGACGGCTTGAAGGCCGGGAGCACGTACGAAGTGCGGATCATCATTAAGGATTTTCAGAGAAATACAGCCATGAGGGATGAGGCAAAGGTTCCTTCCGTCGAAGCAACTACTAAGTGTGAAGGTATGTGATTTGTTCGGTGTTCCAGTTCCCGTTTGGCTCCAAGGTCAAACTAGGTTGAATGGTCCGAATGCAGATATATGAAGTGGGTCAGGTTTGGGTTCGAGGCGTTATTTTACGTGCGAGTGTAACCAGGCGATCATTTAAGAGCTGCTAAAGGAAGTCGTGCCCGTCCTTCAGTTGTCTTTCTTACACGGATCTCAAGTGTCTTTTTGGAATCCCTTGCTTAATTTCGTGCCTTGTCTTAGAAAATCAGGACTTGGCCCCGCACTGAGGAAATCCCACATGCGTCGCTGAGAAGAATAGGTCACTTCACCCCGTACCTGGTGCAGTTCTACTAGCACCCATCCACCGCCGTCTATCATTGTCATAGCATGCTTAGTTCTTCACACAAAGTTTACCATCAAACTCATTCATTGGCGCCAGCCCAACGCAGTCTTTACGCGAACTATTCCACGTTGATGCATGCCCAGTTCCAACATGTGCAGGTCCTTGCAATAGAACGGGCGACTATGAGGCCCGACTCCGAAGATCGAAGAACATCGTTCATGGCGGGACTTGGAGCCCCATGTGATAGAAGTCATTTTGCACCCATGCGCCCAGTCATTTTGCACCCATGCGCACAGGTGTCCAGAGCATCATAAGTACTCGGTATAACGCGTGAATTATACAAGCATGGCTGCCAGGATGCACCAAAAGCTTTTTCGTCGTCGGCTGTAGCAGCATATGACGCATCCACATTTCTGGACGCGTTATTTTCCCCGGAGAAAGCCAAATTCGTCGTTTTTTAAAACCAAATGTCTGCGGAGGCAACTGAGCGTATTTCTCGGCCGCGCCAATTCATCTGAAATGTGAATTATGCGTCTATACTGGCAAATACCGAAGAATAATGTATGCCATGTCTGCCGCGTTCCAGGTCCTCTTGCCATCGAGAATGTGGAAGTACTTGTCATCACGAGCTCCTCAGCCACCGTGGCCATCTCGGTAAATAATCCACACAAGAATAGGAGGGGCGGGGGAAGTTGGGCTTTGAAAGCATTGTATTTGTTGAAGACTTCTTCGGAGCTGTTCAGAGCTGTTTGGTGTTCAATGATGAAATTACTGTGCAAATTCGCCAACTTTGCACCTGATCTGCAGCTTCGAGCGCCATGTCAGGTGTGATCAGTAACATGTCACCTCGTTCTAAAAGGGCTGCGAGGAAAACTCGCGGAAAACCTTCCCCTCCCTTCCGCCCCGACGCCCTACATTTTGCAGCGTGTCGCAGACCATCCCTAGAGGGTATAAGTGCCTGAGGGGGCCACATAATGTACACTGCTAATGCGCATGAACCGTGCAAAAAATCGTTCCTAACCAGGCTCAAAATACAAAAAAAAACGTTGAATTTCTCCCTCAAAAATGGTAGCTGACATTCTGTAGCGTACCGATGTCATCATCGTACTTAAAGACTGTAAGTGCAAGATCATACAAGGTCAAGGTTTTGTTTGGTGATGAAATGTTTGATGATGGTTTCATTATCAGGTGACCTCGCAATGCGCTTGTAAAACAAGTGGGGGCAAGGCGAGACGGTGAAAGGCAGGTAAAATCACGTGGTCTTCCTCGTAGACTTGCTCTTTTCTAGAAAGAGGTCATACAATTACATACCTACGTACATACATGCAATTATAGTGACGAAATAGTGTCGATGACTTAAGTAGATTTTTCCTTGGTTTGTTTGAAGAAGGAGCTTTGCAATTTTTACGAAACTGTAAAAGCCGTCCTGAAGAACTTTCGGTGCAGTTCAAAGTTTTTTTCAAGGTCACCGAGCCATCCATGCCGCCGTAATGACGTCATTCAAAGTCCTGTCATTTCGTGAACTATGAAGCGATTAAGGCGAACAAATATAATTGTCGAGTCATTTGCATCTTGCGCTCGCAAGAACGATTTCCAGAGATAACATAGCCATTGATCTTAGGTCATGTATAGAGGTCACACCGAAGTCAACTTAACCTGCCTTTGTTCTCGAGAGCTTGCCTCGTGGGATAATTTCTGGTGCTGATTTGGAGCTTATTCATGACACTGATCGCATCAGACAGATTTTGTGGAGTTTTAAAACGTAAAAATGGGGTGTTGACATAAAATGACCCAGGTCCGCATTTTGTTTTAGGAATATACCGCTAGCGTAATGCATTGATCTTTTGCTAAGAAAAGGTGTCTATGTTTATGGCAATTACCTGAGGAACTATAGGGGAAAGAGGTACTTTAGACACCAATGTGAAGTTTGACCTTGTTTGATCTTATTTGAATCCAAGGCCATATCCTAAGAGCCTCAGATTTGGAGGCAAGTGTGTTCACGTATAAACCAACTAAGTCTGTGAGCTTAGTGTTTCCAAGTTTGTGAGATCCTAAGGGTTCAAAATGACCCGCCACCCGGGCGAATAGCATCCAGTCGGGCGCTAGGGTACATGTTAAGCGATGAAGGTTTTGGGTCTGGTTTGGGTTGCGGTGCGTGTTTGAATACGTCATCATCTAAATAAGTGCATGCTTGCTTGATTTGAAAGCCTCAAGAGTATTTAGTTTGTCCTCTGTTAACGCCATAGCCATTTTCCAGACACCTTACAAAATGGCGCTGAACACGAGAGCTGTACTGTCTCCCGGACTTGGCATAAATGCGTCAGGGATTTCTGTGACGGGTTCTTTTCAGTTATATAGCCGTGACCCGCAATTCAGGAGCGCGGTCATGAATAGAGCATGGTCTCACGGCCAAAGAACGTACCAACACTCCCAAGCACCAATGATAGCGTAATAATGAGTCATTTTGATAACTAATTCTGTGCGTGGATGAAATATGAAGAGGACATTTCCCAAAACTCACCTGATTGCGACCTGCAGATAAACGCACCCTGTGGATCAAACAGTCCTTCTGCTTCCCGCACTGTCCTAGAATTGCCGACTCTGGGTGTAAAGCAATACCCTATGAGAGCGAATGTTCCACTCCTTTTCCCCGATATTTTACGTAAGTTTCCCACTCCTGCCGGATATGGTCTAATCGCACTTGCCAAACCCACATTTCCTTTTCTGAGGCTTTCAGATGTCACCCAAAAGCAAGCTCACTTTAAACCACCAAGCATAAACAAGGCTCCACAGAACCTGGACACTACGCTACGTCCTGCCTCACCTACATCTGAATAATGTCTATGTATGCACAGAGCAAGGGCGCCAGGTACCTCCAAGCCTAAGAATCCCGTCGACCCCAGCCGCTTGCACGCATTATGTTTGGTTTGTTTACTAAATGCACCACAATCGGCAGGAGTGTGCCAGATACAAGGTTCTCACTCATCCCCAATATTTTTGGTCTCACTACCACACCACGAAAGCAGAGCCTTGTGCAAACACCAGCCAAACCTGGTAGAAAACTTAACTCCACGTATATATTTTACCTGAAGAAACTTGACCACTAAATTGCATTACGCTCGAAATGCAGGAGTGAAAAATTCAAGAAATGTGTTCTAAATGAACCTCACTGGATGAATATCACCATTTGAGCACTCATGTCCACAGATTTTAAGTCAACTCAGCTGATCACAAAATTTTGTCAAAAAAGTATCAGTCTTTATAGTTATTTAATTACTTTCTTTTTATTGCCATCATGCGAGTGCGATATCACTTAGTTCTTCTTTCCCGTCCCATTGCCTTTAAAGGTACCATCTGTTTCTTAAAATGTTGCCAATTTCTCTGGAAAATGCTCCAACTCCAAAACTGCACGTCTTTTATACATAAATTGGATTAGTTCGCCAGCCGCCCAAACACGTTTGGTATGCACGCAAAAGCGAACAATTCACAAGGAATAAAGGAGACAATTTCAAGCACGGAACTGAATTTTACCGCCTGTTAAACCCTCAGTTAGCTGAGCTTTTTTTGCACATGGCAGTGTTCGATAATGCTAAAGGTAAGCTTTGCCAGTGTGTACCTCATCAGGCGATCATACTAGGCTACCTTATGCTGCCATCTAAAGCTTTGAGACAGACTTGACGCAGCTAATACAGAAGTGTTTGGTGGTGAATTTCTGCTTTAATCCGCTTAGTTTTGTCAAAAGACAAATTATAATGCCACAAGGCATATAATTGGCGTATTTTGTTCCTTATTCTCGATCATTATATTATTATAATATTCTCGATTATTTGCCTCAAATTTCTTGAAGTGTTCCCTCATGGCTGCTTTAACCAGATGTTGTCCATAGTTGTCACGGTTTGCTGACTGGCAAATGACTGTACTGTATATATGCACCATACTTTTAACACAGGGATACTCTGAGCTACATAACAATTATATGGGGCAAATATCAGCATGTAGCATAAAGTCATACCATCCCATTCAAAATGTGAACGCAGCATCTCAAACTTTGTCATTACATATGAATAAACAAACCTAAATAGATGCCTTTGCTTCAGCTAAGAGGGCAAGCAGCAAAACTGGTATGGTTTTCTAAGAGTTATATTACTTTTGGATAACAAATATTGTTTTGTGGAGCACGCCCACTACTGCCCTTCACAGAGGTTAACTATGGCAATCAGAATCAGTTGTTGGAAGTGATACCAAGTGTTTTGATTTGTGCATTGTCAACTTTGCCTGGTGTCAACAAGCTGGCAAATGAACTGAATGAAAAGGCAAGTTGAAACCAGCCAAAAATGAGCTTTATCATGCTTTTATTACAAGTGCTGCTGTCAACAGATAGGTGAGGTGAGTTGATATGATGTTTAACATATGGGCTACTCGAAGTTTTGTTACGTTGGTTAATGACATGGCGAGTGGGAATAGGAATTGTGCAAGAATCAGTGATTCACAAATGCTGCTGTGATGCGAACAGGTTAGACAGGGTGAGATGAAGTAAAGCCTCTTTAGGGCAGGCATAGGTAGGCTACTTTCATGGAAATAAGCATTGTTTTTTGTGAGAAACAGTGACAAAATATTAAGTTTCCCTGACCCTATCTTAACACAAGCCAGAGGCATGCCATGTGTTTGGACTTGGTGATGGATTGATGTGTAGGGGTTGTTTTTTTTTTAGTGCTTTAGTGCCTGTGGAATTTTCCATTGTTGTTTTGTTGCTCAATTCCTTTGCTTTGTTTTGTGTTTAAAAAATATGTGGAAGGGAAGCGCAAAGTGCAGCATCAAGTTATTGCCGTTAAATAGTTTTTGATGCTCATTACACTGTTATCAAATAATTATGCTTTAATGTGTTCTGTTTCACTTTAATGGCCTAAGATGTTAAAAAATAGTTTTGTCAGGTTTAGGACATTACATCCATGCCTACTTGAAATATATGTCCTTCTTTGCTGAGGCATCTCTCACTAGCCCATGAGTTCCATCTTTTGTGAACTCAATTTTTCACTCTCACACGGTCTTTTTAGATGGAATTTTTCACTCCCATCTCAGTTCAAAAGCGATTCTAGCTCACCGCCTTCCCAAGTGCGAATGAAATTAGAAGTTGAGATCGGTACAAATGTGTATATATATATATATATATATATATATATATATATATATATATATTTATATTTATATATCTGTGTGTGTGTGTGTGTGTGTGTGTGTGTGTGTGTGTGTGTGTGTGTGTGTGTGTGTGTGTGTGTGTGTGTGTGTGTGTGTGTGTGTGTGTGTGTGTGTGTGTGTGTGTGTGTGTGTGTGTGCGTGCGTGTGTGTGTGCGTGTGTGCATGCGTGCGTGTGTGCGTGCGTGCGTGCGTGCGTGCGTGCGTGCGTGCGTGTGTGTGCATACAAAATTATAACAGCCTGAGCTTTCCATAACTGTTCTTCAATTCCATCGAGATTCACTTCTTGGTTTCTTAACAACCAAGTGGAAAACGTTAACGTTCGCGGTAATGCCAAAAAGTATTCCGCATCTTGAAATGCTTGCATGGAAAACCGGGTAGCTAAATCCATTGTATTTCGGGAAACTCCGTGGCTGCTTCTGTAAACATCAAAACCAAAAGAAAAAATACTTCGCTCTAGATTTGTTTCGGAACTTCCCGTTGAGGAGGTCCGCAATGGGCTGGTCCTCCAGCTCCCGATAAGAAGGGTCAGGTGGGTGTGTCGGTCCGCAATGGTCTATTCTTCTAGTTCCCCGATAAGCGGGGTCAGGTGAGTGGGGGGAGGTCCTCAGTGGGATGTTCCACCAGTTCCTCGATAAGTGGAGTCGTGCGGGTGTGGGGGTCCACGATGGGCAGATCCTCCAGCTTCCCGATTAGTTAGAGCCAGGTGGGTGCTCGCACTGGCACTTGTGCTGTCATCCATCTCTGCAAATTCTCATTATTATAGAATTAACGCAAATTTTGCACTATTTACAAAGGGGCTTGCCGTGGGCACCACATTTGTGCACGGATTTATGCTCAGCATGCAATACAACCATTCAGCATACACATTCAAAATTATGGGCAAGGAGTATGGCATATGCCGCTGAAGCATCGAACGTCATTGGTTCCGTTTGGGTTGCAGCGAATGGATGAACACGTGCTCCTTTTTGAAGTCCGCATGTCTTTTTCGGTTTTCGGAAACGCGAAAAAGACAAAGTTGTGGTTTGTTGATGCCACAACCGTTTCCCAAACAAAAATAAACACTGGGCAGGTGTGGTTTGGTAATTGGCCCAGGACAATCACAAACATAGCAGAAAAATTTTGATCTGGATTTGTTTCAATGATACGATTTGGTGAGACATCGTCTTGTGGTCTAAAGGTCATTTTGATAGAGACTTTCTGTCTTAAAAGCATGGTTTAATCATTACCGAGGGGCTCAACTCAATTCCCACCACATCAAAACACTTGACCTCAAAGTCTTTTCTTCAAAGAGGCGTAATGCTTTCTTAGAGTGTTAGACATTTTAATTCAAAGTTTATTCTCTACTAAGTACCATGTAAACAGCTCCCTGAGTATGCAAGACTTTTCCTGACGTTTTGTGAGTTACATATATGAAATACCTTTATCGGGCAGCTGAGTTATAATTAAAACGAAAACAGTAAGCTTTCCGAAACTGATCTCCCTTTCCTTATGTCATGGGCTGACTAGATTACAAGCGTCATTGAAATGTGAATTTTGTCAGAACACTGGGGCAACGATTAAAATTAGCAAATTATCCAATTAAAAAGCAGGTAGCTAAAAGGGTTTTATTTGGAAAGAAATCCACCGCTGCTTCTGTTTTCATCAAAGTCAAAAGGAACTTGCGGAGCTCCCACAACAAATAATGCTCCAGTGTTGTCAACACGACCTAACACCCACGTCAGTCCCACGGACGACTTAGAATACTTTTTGGTCACGTAAAATGACAGCTGAAGGATACGCCAACCAAAACTTCACCGCAGTGTCCTCGAATCTAAAAACACAAGGCGAAACACTCGCTAAGAGAAAAGCCGTGCCAGGGACCAAGTGAAAGGGTGTGAAAATCCCGGGGCAAGCTGGATGCAAGATCACCTTTTTAAAATCTGTCAGTGTCGTCCTCTAACTGTTCTCAATAACCTGTCCAGTTTCAGGAACGGATAACACCAGTGCTCCCGGTTGTATCGCATCTGTGAAATGCGCGTCTTTAGTGACCAAGGACGGCTCCTTAAGAGGGATGATCTTGCCATGCGCTTTTGAGTCCATCCCTGATTTAAAGGCTGCATTACCGACCCTTTTCGAAGGATGGCTTATCTACAGTATATTTTGTCCTAATTATATAATAAATATAGATATCACTGCCTGCGGCGCAGAAACCAACGCCATTCATCATAGTATTACAACGTGGTTATCATGGTAGCGCCTTTGTGGCATGTTCTCAGTGTCCTCTTCTGGTAGTTCCAAATTGTTAATAACCATGCTAAATGGTTATTTATGGTACTTATAATGGACGAAAGAATCTACCGACGTGCCAGTGCACGCCATAAAAAGACCGCGGGTTATTTTGATATGCCTACCACAAATCAGGCGTGGGGCAACTCTCACAAAATGGGCGCCAGCATTTTGTCGGAATTTGTAACAGCGATGGTGATGAAAAGTCAACCAGCTTGATCGCACTAGGTGGAACGGTGTAGCTATGGGACAGGAAAGTCTACTGAGGTTGAAGCACTCAGCCATAATTACGGATCTCCGAACACTGAACTCACAAGGAGCTTTGATTACCGTTTCAGGCTGTTGAAAATTTCAAGAAAGCATGTGCGTACCAGTTCAACGTCTCATCTACTCTGGGCTCTTCCGTCGAATCCAGAACCAAAACGTCGGACACGAACGGAGGAGCAAGAGTGAATCTGCCGGACTTGCTTCCGTTCAAAAACTACAGCATCAAAGCGTTCGCCGTGAACCAGAAAGGTCGAGGACCTTCCAGGACCACCAAGTTCCAGACCGCAGAAGCTGGTAAGCCTGTGGCAGCAAGTTCTTTGCACTATTTTGGTAGCTGGTATTTTATATTAGAGAGACTTATGGTGCTGAGGACTATGACGCATTTCTCGAATCTGTGTCATGGACACGTCTCCTGCCGTGCGCGTAGGGACAGTATCCACAGTAATAGCACTTACGCCACAGGAGACATTCTGGAACGTCCTTTTGCGCATCATCCCTGCTTTGCCCCCGTAAGTTAATCGTTACCGGCGTCTTTAACTTGTGTTTTAGGCCAATTTCCACCACATCTCCCTTGGGCACGCAATGGGCGAAATCCCCTAGTACGTGGTTGCGCTGAATCCAGCGTAGAAACATCTCAAAACCCAACGGACCGCTGAGCCAAGGATTCAAGACGAACAGCATGTGTGCTCCATGCCATTTGTGCCGGACAATGGCATCCGGCAATGTGATTCTTTTTTTAGATATTTTAGCATGATTTTCAACGCCTGAGCGTAGCGTCACGCCGTCGCAAACGCTCCCTTTCGCTTGCCACGCTTCGGTTATGCTCGACCTCTTACCCCCACCAAGCGTAACGCAACTCATGGACGGCCCGTTACACATTCTGGAATGGACTAAAGGTGGAATACACACGCGGCACATCCATTAAGCACTTCAGATAACATTTTGCGAGGCAGCTAAAGTTGTCTGTTGGCTGCTGTCAGCTGCGCTCGATCTTGCATCCATGCGGTTGTCCGGTACACAATCAGGTGCTGCCATATTTTGTACGTCAACAAGCTAACAGAAACGTCAACGATGCCCAATGGCGAGGGGCTGAACGATGAGATATCCCATTATATCAGCCTCGTCTTGTTAGCCATGCAGCCACGGACGCGAGGTCAAGTCTACAGGGTCGAACCCGGTGTGCGTCACGTGATAGCCGTTGCAGCAAAATGCTACCCTTAAGTGCTCTGTTTCGCCTGCGCGCCGGATTCCATGGATTTCTGTCAGCGTCCGATGATGAACCAGGCTTTGGATAGTTTTCGTATCTCGTATTGTGTGCTTTTGTTCCGGTTAGTTGTTACGCGTGCGGCACGATTAATATTTGGCGCGTGGCAGCCATCTTTT
The DNA here is from genome assembly GCF_011947565.3 of Pollicipes pollicipes. Classification (NCBI taxonomy): domain Eukaryota; kingdom Metazoa; phylum Arthropoda; class Thecostraca; order Pollicipedomorpha; family Pollicipedidae; genus Pollicipes; species Pollicipes pollicipes. Next base: position 23,087,720 of record NW_023596545.1, read on the forward strand.
TGGCCGTTTCACTTGCTTGCATCAACTGTTCTCAATACTATGCGTGCGCGAACGAGGTGAAAGACGCCAACCAAACAATAAGTGGGAATTATGCGGGTATGGAAGTTCCAAGGAAGAAAACCAGCAGGGGTAACCATCATCTTGGGCTTCAGCTCTAGGGCTCATCAAAGATCTGAAATTTTGCAGAAAAAGGGAAGTCTTACCCTTCAAAAGAAGGAAATAGTTAACCACCAGATGAATAGAGCCAAAAAGGTAAACCGGCGCGGCCACCGCGGTCTGGAAGATAGAAACTAGCGAACACAACTCAGATTTCGATCCAGTATCCACAACCTGGGCGTCGTTGCGTTTTGCCCCAAAGGCACCGACAACATGCAAGCTGATGCCGCTTAAACGGCAAAAAATATTGAATCACTAATTTTCAGTTGCTTTTGCTTTGGTTTCTTTTAGTTTGTTCCCTTTTGGTTTGTAAGATTTTATGTTTGCGTTGTTTCCCTTTGTCCTGTATTTCATCATGGGTTCCCATACGGCCCAGTAAAAGAAACAACGTTTTTGAAACGGTATTGGCTTCTGGTGCGGGTACCTGGGATCAGTTGCATGCTCTCTGCTACATAAGGAACAGGATAATGTATTGTTTAGAGGATTTCGATCTGACAAAAAGGTCGTTTCAAGGGCGATCCCTGGAAGGCACTCTGCGTTATCGATTGCGAGACTGAAATCTTGCTGATGCTTCAAGTTTGCTTAAAGTATTTTGAGTGTAACCAAAAAATCATGTTGTGTTGGGTACTCAAAGGAACCTCTTTGTCGTGGCCCATAGCCGATAGAGTATCGTCCGACGTAGCAGTGTTACTAGTATTTCCCCCAGGAAGCGGTCAAACCGGGGCATGACAAGGCCATGGAGTTGAGATCACGTTGTAATGCCTCGAAGCCCCGCTCTTTTGTTTGACATTTTAGGGTTTTCTGGGCGTCTTAAGTACTCGTAAGTAAGTACTTAAATGCCCAAAAGTACTCGAGCCTTCTGCCCCAGAGCTCGTCCGTTACCTCCAGGGGAAGAGGGACGCATGGTCCCGAAAGCTCCCCTCCCCCTCCCCCCACCCCTTCGGTTAAGCCGCTGGCCCGGCACCCTGAAGGAAGTGGGCTCGGCAGTATGGAAATACTGGCCACCGTGCTGTGTGCGTGAACAAGATGGCAAAGAAGAGATGGTGATAGAGATAATTTTGGGCAACCCTTTCAGCAGCCTTGGCAGTGACAGAACGAATGGAGGTAGCACGGAATTCTGAGGATTTTTAGGCTCATCGGATCTTTAAACATGGTCTACAGTCCGTCTCGCAGTCAAAGCCCCTGGTAGGAATGCGCGAAAACCACCCTGCCATGATCTGGGCCTGTTTCATAACACAATACCATATCGTGCGCTTGAAAAAATTTGTTACATATGCGCAATGGACCGTCTAGAAATAACCTCATGCATGGGACAAAGGGCGGCTAATGCAGTACTACCGCAGCATAACACATGGTTGGTTGTTCGGAAAGCGTGGTGCTGCGTTTAGGTTAGGTTGCAATTGATGCAAAACTTTTGAAATCGATGTCGTAAAAGAAACTTCGATACTGCTGACTGCCGGTCATAAGCATCCACAAGTCAGTTAATTTTTCGCATCTCTACCTTGATAAGGCACCAGACGCACCGTACTCTCGGGGTGACTTTACCCTTGACACAGCGCAGCCAGAAGAGGCCTTTTTGGTCAGCCTGACTAGGTTGTAAGCGTATGGAGGGTGTCGTTTGGGACGTCAAAAATGAACAGAAATGTTTAATGCAATTCATGAAGGACCCTAAACGGGAGTTGACATGTTTTTGTCATGTCATTTGATGGGTTATTACTGTACAGTGAATAAATGGATTGAAACAAACTATATTTTTCCCACTTGCATTTGGGACGTCATTAAAAACGCTCATCACAAGGTGATATATTGTTGTGCCCATCTCATTTACCTAAATATTTGTGGTATGAACCCTTTAATACCTGCCTGCATTTTTCCGCCACTTTGGTTTTGAGTCATAGCAGAGTTTCAGGAAACGGAACACCCCGCCGACATGGCTTGAAGTAGTGCGATCAATAATATTGTGCAGAATTTCTTGCACGTTCCATTTCATTTCAAACCATCTGCACTCTATTTTGTAAGCGTCTTGCACATGCGCATGCCCATATCCATACCTTTCCCAAAAGCTTCAACCAACCCAGCCCGTTAGCCATGTCACGTGGCACCATGGGTTTATCCAATCTGTGAGGTATTTTACCCGACATCGAGGAAGCGAACAACTTTCAGCACGGCGTAAGAGCGGGATGCGATGGCGCCAGATGCTAAGGTAATTAATGTTATTTCAGTCATATTGCCATATATGTCATAGATATTGCAGCATCTATTGCCAAATTAAACGATGTAAGTCTAACAGTGGATGCATTTTTATTCAAGTGAAGTTGTTTTACGTTTAAGGGTATTAAAGCAAAGATCAGTTATGAAATAAGCTCACTTAGAACTATGGGTATGCTTTTAAGTGAAAGAGACTGCTAATAACAACAATAGCCCTCGATTTAGTAAATCTGCTGCTCCATACGCCATTGTTTAATTGCGTTATAGAACGCACGTATAAATTTGAAGGTACTACCAAGCTGGTCGCGCGAAATCGCCACCCTAGCACTCACCTGTGGTACTTAAATCACCTGAGAGGTGGCTGTGTTGGTGCCTGAGGTGTTTGCTTGACTAAATATCGTTATGTGATTGTGTTTTGGCACTTTCTCATGATGTTCTTGCATATTTTCCGGCGGGTTTAATATGCTTAGTTGCATTCACATTTTTGGCGGCGCAATGTTGGCGGCGCAATTGTTATGTAATTCGGTTGCATGTCTCATGTCCGTAGTAATTAACACTCATGTCGTTTCTTATATTTAGCAAAAACATGATTCGTGATGGAAACTTGCTCACCCTGCACAGCATTGGTTAATAACCAGTTTACGTTCGTTCTTTGCTGGAAGTCGTGTTCACGAACGCCAAATGTGCACGGCTCGGCGATTAAATTCTTAATTGGCTTGAATGCCACATGGCCAATAAGGTGACATTATATGAACGACGTGTTTGCAATAGTATGCATGTCTGAATGACATTGAAATAGTCCACACGAAAAAGACTGTATATTTTCGTGGGCGTGTACCTCAGACACGTAAAGGTCCGGCTGCGTGCCAGTAGCATGCATCGAAAAGGCGCCGAATTTACACGGAGTATGTCACCTCGTATGAACTTTTCACTTAATGTCAGACCGCACGAGTGCGATTTGATCAGTAATACCGGTTTTCTCGAAATTCTCCCCAGTAGCTCACAATTTCGATTTGAAGAAAATTCTGCGCGAGAAACCGCCTTCGACTCTGCGTATCACTATGAGAGAATTACATTTCAGTTGCCTTGCTTTTTCCACGTTGGTATTCTGTGGTCTTTGCACCATCGCAATGTAAAACGTTTGTGTAATGAATGCTACGAAAGCTTAAAGCGTTCTTAAGACAAGACATGCGAAAATGAAGCTATCATCCCGTGAATTCAACAAAACGGTACCATGGCTTGACTTCTCTCTTATGTCGCTTACCGCGGTGACTCTTTTTGAGGCGCACTTTGGCTTTGGGAATGGGAGTATCACATCAGTCCGCAGTGACGCACTGGTTCAAACTTCGACCAATCTGCTTCGCGGTAACAGGCCCTTGTCCCCCCCCCCCCCTGGGCCAATCACGAACGTTCTTATTATTCGCAACAGTAGAGGTGCCCCGGCGATTGTCATGACGGCGGTGGCGACTGCATGCAAAAGGTGTTCTGCTGTTACGAAGTGTTGACAGCATAATTTGGACAAAAAATCGTTACAATTGACATCTTCATAATGGCTTGACGGTACTGCACTGGCACTACCCAGTGCTAATATCAGACCTAACTGGCCTTGACACTTTACTAGAGTGTTTTTGGAATATGCCCCAAAGGTAGGACACTCCCTTCGGCAGGGTAGACGCCTTCCACCTTCGCGCTGCATTCAAGGAATTGCAGTGTATAATGGCCTCGCCTCAGGCAAGCCAACCTCCGGCCAGCGGTGACGGACAGCGGTTCTGCGTTCAGCAAATAATTGCTGTTAATGCCCACCTACCGTCAGCGTATGCCGGTGGCTGATGGAGCATGAAAATATTGTATACTTCGAAACAGCCGGAGGCCTAAAGTAGAAATGCTTTCGTAGCCCACGGTCCTGACCAGTGACTTTGTTTTCAGCTCCTGGAAAGGTGACCGAAGTCCAAGCACGGAACAAATCCGCAGTCGACTTTAACATCACATGGAAGGATCCCGCATCACCGAACGGAATTATAAGGGAATACGCGGTTGATATAGTGGTACGGTATATATCTTCAGTTGGAAGGTTCGGATACGGTGGTATTTTCAAAAGTGTAAAGTCAGCAAGCAGTTCGGTAAATATCGTAGCCATGAATCTGTCATGCGATGCTTACCAGCTCTACGAGCGAGCTACAAACTATTAAGTATCAGCGTAGATATGAAGTGGAGGCAATGTAGGTTAAATGTTATGCAAAGCGCTGTAACCGAATGTTTCGTTGTGTATTAAAATAGTGGCAAGAGAAACAGGACATACGCTACGCCTTCCCTCACTGTCAGTTTTTCAATAGAAAAACATTGCGCAAAGCAGCCAAACTGTAGATCACGTGTTCTTTACGTCCAGGAAAATTTCAAGGCAAAGAGGCAGTTTCGCGCATCCAAGTCACCGGAGAGACATACGTGCAATCACAGATCACAGGTTGCAAGTGATTAGCGCACACCATTTGTGAACGACCCTACTGGACAGATGCCGCAAAAGGGACCACAGGTGAGGTGGAAAAAACACGCTGCCACGATGAAAAACACATATTCACGTTTGGACTTGAGGTGACATGTGGCCACTGACAGAGTAAATTTTACAGCAGCCACATGTTTGAAAATACGCAAAATTTTGAGGGCAGGTTTTCCTGTGCGGTCATCAAGCAGGTGCTACATAACATTGTTACAGGGTTTGAAAGGTACGGGAGGCATGACGCTGTTATAGTGTTTGAAAAGTAAGGGAGGCATTCGCGTTCTATTGGGAAATTGTGTATGCATTCCAACAAGTGCAGTTTTCCTGCTCAGCCAAAAACCAGAGCGCACAAGCCAAGGGCCCAAACGCGACATGGGACATATAGCCGTTCGCACGGATTTGGGCAAGCTGCGGGTACCCATATGCGGTTTGCCCCAGTTTACCTCGGTTTTCTGATATCAACATGCACATGGCGCCACCTGGCTCTTAACTTGTGGAGGAGCAGATGAGAAATGCTAAAATATGATATTCTAACATCCTGCAGGAGTCACAAAAGCGCAAGCCAAAGCCGCACAAAGAGCAAGAGAGTTGACAGCTACCATATTCGGCCCTAATATATATCAATCCTTTGACAAGCACAAAGGTTTCGTAGTTCTCCCCAGCCAGACATGCATTTAAAAAGCCTATCATGCCGCCTACAGATGAAGCCATTGATGCATGGTTTGAGCACCTCCTCAAGCATGCTGGTTGTGTTTAAATGCTTGGCTTAATGCTCAATTATGTCAGAACCTTACTGTCCATGTCCCGAAACATAACTTGGTTACATTCGGATAGAACTGCTGCAAAGCAGACAGGGATAGCCATGGGAAGTAGAGCAGTCCCGCCACCCGCTATAGTTTTCATAGACGCGGTTGAATCGCTGTTTTTCGTCTCAAACCGATAATGCAGCCAGCCCTTCATATGAGGTACATGGACGATATTCTTTGTGTTTGGATGCACGGACCCCCAGTCCTCGTCGCCAACCTTGAACGTCGATTCCTTCCGCCAGCCCCCAGCTTCAGAATCAAGCGGTCAGACAGCAATTCAACGATTGCCTTCCTAGACATCCTCCTAACGGTGGAATTTTCAGGTCATTTCACCTGAGAGCTCTGCTGCAAACTCATGGTTTCAGCTAGCATACTCCATTACTGTTCCTCACACCCCAAACAAACAGAACGATCAGCACCGAACTTGCAACTCCTGCAAGCGAAACGCCTTGGCTATAGATACTAATTGGTGGATTAGATGCTACGGCGGTGCGACGAGGAAGGATAAAGGTGGGGGACATTTTCACCAAAAATGGCCACCCCTGCGCATGACAAAACACGTAGTACATCACAATCGCATGAGATGTGGAAAAAATACGTCGTGTCCACCGACGGGTAGAACATACATTTTACTTTCAGTCGTAGACTATAGCCCAGCTAAAACCGAAAACTCAAAATTACTTTCATCGGGCCTCTCCGCTTAAGCGGCATAGAAAAGTGGAACGGGCGCTTAAAACCGGCTTGTCCGGTCTGTCTCTGATCCTTTCCATGTCCCTCGGGTAACCGTAAGTATGGCACTTGCAAGGCAGGTGTGATGGGCAGGTGGACAGCGTAAAACGCCATGTACCAGGAAAGCTGTCAGTTGTGTACCCAGGATAAAAGAGCTTTCTATATTGATGAGACAACGCATCATGTATAAACAAGGACATAGTATGCGCTTGCGAGGCGCAAAAATTAAGCTTTTGAGGTTTCACTCCGGTGATGACATGCGTCTACCACCCCACCACTGTCCGTCCACTGTGGTATGTGTGTAATAGGTCGTTCGCCACGACGTGTGTACATCACCTGCGATCCGCGATCTGCAATCGCTCGTTTGTCGCTCTTGTGGACAAGACGCACATATACTGTACAGAGCCGAGACTTGTTTCCGATGAGATTGTCCTGGATGTAAAGAACACGTGATTTAGAATGTTGCTAGTTTTTTTAGTGTGTTTATGTTGAACAAACCAGCGTTGGGAAAGCAGTGAAATGAAACCCACAGGGCAAACACAGAAGTGTTTGCCCTGTTAGAATGCATCATGTGGTTTTTGGTTATTGCTTTTTGCTTAATCATGAAACCCAGTTGCAGCCTTACCGTGTCATTTTAAAGATACCGATATGTATGTGAATCAGTCGCTTATGTTCATCAGCGCCCAAAATTCATCGATTTTTATTTCAACCATTAGAAACTGGTATTTATTCAGAAATGCTGTTCCATTCTTACCGATTTACCCAAAACATGTTTCGAACGATGCATGCCGCTCGATTTACTGGAACTATAACATGTATTAACTGTTTGTTTTCGCAGCACAGGGAATATGCCGCGTGCGCTCAAGGGAAACGAGACAGACAAGATCGTATTTCGACAAGGACAGCTAACAAGTTCTTTCACGCCAGTCTCATGCACCCTTTTTCCGCCTATTCTGCCACGGTGAAGGCATTCACGGTCGCATTTGGTGACGAGACGAGGCATGACTTCGTCACTGGGGTCCAGGGTACGATCTCCAGCACGGTGCTACCATTAGCACCTTTTGTGGTGTTGCCCGTTCATGTCAACAGTGCATCTAAAATGTTTTTTTTGTTGTAAAACGCCGGTATTAGCGTGTTTATTACGTGTATAAGTGTGAGCGCAGGTATTTGCTGGATGTTTGGCTGAGTATACACAAAGAATCAGAGACCAGCCTACTGACCTTCACAGGGTGCTCTGGCCAAATGCTTCTCTCAGTGGCTGCGCAGCGTGGCATCCTGTAAAGTACCACTACAAGCATCACTTTCAGAGATCACTTCACTCGGCTCGTGCCCCAGCTGTCCAGTTCATCTCCGAGTTGCACACGCACAGGCGGCATCTTCGGGCGCCCCAGCTGTCCAGTTCATTTCCGAGTTGCACACGCACAGGCGGCATCTTTGGCCCTCCGATTGGCTCGAAGAACGCCCCTTACTTCAGTGTTAAGCATAATCGCAAAAGCCAGCATAAATGTTGGTCGATGGACGAAGTGATTTGCTGAGCTATAGGATGCCTCATTTAAACTATAACTTTTAAAATGTCTGTTATACACAACAATAAATTTGTTCACATCTTTTTTATCTACGAATGCTCCAACATTTGAGTTTTGGTTTGAATGATGAGCACACTTCTGTTCAAAACAAGTTTAATTGTGAACTGGCTCACTTGCCAATCGTTTTCGGGTGAGCTGGAGCTGAGTCAGCTGGTTAGGAAAAATACCGCTCTAAGCCATGAGCTGAATCATATTCTTCGTAAATTGTATGAGATCGATCATGAACTGATGATTTCTTGCAATAGCTTGTGAGCCATATGGTTCAAATTCAAATGGCAACATTAGGAAACACCGTACGCCCCAGACAAATCATACAAACCATTTATTTTAGAGTGTTTATATGTTGCAATTACAACAGCATGAAGCATTAATTATGAAACTTGTCGCTAACTCAGCACAAAGCTTATTAATGCAATTTCTAGGCAGTAAACACAATGTGGATCAAATCTCGGTCAGGAACCAGAGGATATTACAGGTTGATGACCTAGTTTGTCGTCACGTACCCTGAACTTGTTCCCAGTTCTTGTCCCGTGCATGTATCGACCCATCGTTGGACAATGCTATTAAGAATGTCGTTTAATGTATCCGACGTGAAAACGTCGTTTAACCAGCACATCATGATATATCGAAGGCACGCAGGGCCGATAACTAGTAGCAAAAGATCTCTGGGTCCACACTGCAATCACGAAAGCTAAGGTTTTTACGTGTTTTAGCTCCATCTGAAGGAGTGCTCTCCGTAGACGTTCTCGGACAACAAAGTGCCTTGACCGCATCCTGGTCGTGGCCGGACTGCAGCCATTGGAATGACGACAAAGAACATCTGAGGTGAGCAGATCGGTTCAATAAGAAGCAGCCGGGATAGGATTGACAGACCTATAACGTAAAGATATAGATGTGACGTAGCTGTGAAACTTTGTGTCTCACACTCAAAATATGTTCCGGTTGTCATCTTTCCATCAGTTGTGAGGTGATCATTGTGACACAATGTTCTGGCTGAGTCATTGATTCTAGGGCAGGCCACGTCGATATACCAATTCGTCCGTTTGTCCCGGAGGCAGCCAAGAATGGTACATTCCTTTAGTCGCCCAGTTTTCATGAGGTGATTCTGAGCCTTGTTTCTGTCATTTGATTTGAAAGATCAGAACGTTATTTACGTAGCTGACCAGAACCCCACGTAGCATTCTTTGGTGCAGGCAGAGGATCCAGAAGGCACGATCCCCCAACCCCGTCTCAGGTCCCGAGGGGCCTGGAGGGGCCCCGCAACGACGACTACTGGCCTGATTAGATAGCCCAAAGCGCCGTCTAAAGTGTCTGTGGGTCATCCTAAGGACCTCGGCCGCAGGGTAGGCGCCCCAAATGTCAGTCAAATGCTGTAATGTGATCAGGTCAGTTTACAAGTCTTTGTCGTGCCCAAAGATCACCAATACCGGACAGGCGACTCCTTGTCCGTCTGAGACTTGCGGGACCATTTCGAAGCCAAGTACAATGATGGACCCGCGATTTAGTTTGGTCGAGACCCATGAAAGGATGAGGGGCCCATTGTACCCCGAGCACTGCCGGGTGGAATAAAATCAAGAAAGTATTATTATCACCCCTCTACAGTTCGCGGCCATGCAACTAGAAAATTGTATTTTCCAGGTTGGTCGTGGAAGCTGTCGGCAGCAGCCCATGGAACATGGGGTACTCCGAGGAAACTGTGCTTTCACAGAGCGACTCGCAGGTTGAAGGCCTGATACCCTTCTCCAAGTATTCCCTGCGACTGTATCTGAGCAACAGCGCCGGAAGATATCCGAAACCTTATGTCACCAACGTCACGACACTTGGATCCGGTACGCTCCACACTCGTTTTGCGACGAAATTTCACAATAACTGGTGTTCATCGAAGGACAAGTCGCGAGCTCATAGTGGTGCAGTAGGTCCGTTTCTTATCGACATACCTTTCGCATCGCTGCTACGACACCCGTTCCTTCGATGAGGACAGATCGCCGAGGACCGATTTGGCGCCTCGAAGGCTTTCTGTTTTAGCATTGCTGAGAACGAGTACGTTATTTTGATTCCAAAAACAGCTTTTCATGATAGGTGAATCCAGTGAATCCAGTGAAGCAATAGGATCTCTGCACCTGATCTTAGACCGTTAAGATATGGAACTAGAAGCCGTCATAATTAACAAGGCCTTAGGGGTTAATTCGCCCCCCCCCCCCGCCCCCACCATCGAAGGGTTTCAAAAAATAGCTTTCGTACACCGTTGCACAGTCTTGGCAAGCTTTGTACAGCTGCAAGCACTTACACAGATCATTTGGCGCAGCGAATGAGACGTTCTATTATCCTTGGGCCAGGGTCGGATCAAGGTCAATATCGAACCGTGTCATTTGTGAAAACTTGTTTTATGACATTATTTACGTTCATTTCAAATTCCCGGATCACACTGACGTCAAAAAATTTAATGTTCTTACTTCTTGAAGTTCAAGGGAGACTATTGGCCTAAAATGACCTCGGTCAAACTTTTGCCTGGAGGAGCATGTCACCTCTGGTAGTACGTGAGTCGATTGGGGGTTTATATATGAAACTAATTCTCGAACGTTGCTGGTCATTTTGCCCTCCAAAAACAAAATAAGGCCGTTGGCATGATATCAACGTCAATGGCATTCCACTTTTAAGTGGTACTTACACTAAGACTAGTTGTATGAGGAGGCTAAAGGGCACTTTGCACACCGATCTGGACTTTGACCTTCTTGACCCGACTGTTCCAACCTGAGGACCTTAACATCTAACAAGAGTGAGCCGACGTAAGGGCATACGTACCCTGTGAACTTGAGGTGTGTCTAGCTCTCTTACTTTGTAAGATCTCAGGTGATTAATCTGATCCCACCACAGCATGCCGAATTTAACCGACCAGTCGGTTGCGTGTGAGGATGCTGCTACCGCTTGTTCACTTTCCGTAACACCTATGTCAAGACCAAAACTGCCCAGACTAATTGCAACCTTATGGAAGGGCTGCTAGCTGCAAAAAATATATCAGAAAAACGGTAGCGCACAGTGCAGCCGTCTTAACGTTGAAACCAAGAACGATTTTAGACGGTTTTCAAATGTTTTCCAACCTATTGTTTGGCTTTGGGTTTTCTGTGTTGATGATGATGATGATGATTTGAGGTTTTACGGCGCATCGACTGCTGTAGGTCATGCAGCGCCCAGTGGGGGGGGGGGGGGTCTGTGTTATTCAACATTGCATGCACTACAGGTAGGCTGTAGGTTCTCTATTTACCAGCCCCAACAGTTAAGTATGCGAATTGGAATGACAGTGGGTGACATTATGCCGCGAAACATTTAAAGAAACGAAGTTCAGTCTATAGAAGATGTCGACATCTGGTGCTATGCACACCAGCCCACCGGCACGTGGAACTGCTGCGGAGAGTCCGCGTCTCATGCACTGTTCCTAAGGACGTGGTGCTGTTTCAGTCCCCGGAAAACCGGTCAAAGTGACTATCACGCTGAAGACGGCCACAAGCATCAACGTTGGATGGGACCAACCGTCTCCCCCGCTAGCAGACATCACCTCTTATGTTATCCGTTACCAACGCCAAGGAGCATACGCATGGACGAGCCATGATGCCAAGCGAGCCGAAGCCTGCCAATCCACTGGTGGGCACGGACTGCAATGTGACGTGAAAATCCCCGGGCTGGAAGAGAATGCCCACTACACTTTCCAGGTGAGAGGGACAAGGTACAAATAATGTAGAGGCAGACTTTCGATCAAGTATCCGTGTGATTTACGCTCTCGTGCAGTGTGGTCGCGAGTTGATTAGCTGTCAGTGTAAAAGTTTGGCCACATCTTAATTACTAATTTCCGAGCGTGCGACTGCCTGTCTGCCTGTCTGAACGTATTTTTGGCCAGACCCACAGCATGCACGATGATATGGATTCATACCCGTCCAGTGCCGGTATCGGTCACAATTTGTGCGAGAGGGGTGCGTTTATTGGCATCCAGCTGTGACACACTTTTCTTAAATGTAAGACAAGCAACTTGCGGAGAACCGAAGCCGTTGAAAATGAGCCGTCGAAAACCAAGCGCCGAATTGTTAAAAATGATCTAGCTTCTAAGGCACCGTCCCGTCTTGGTGGCTTTTCAAAACTTTTTTCTCTTGTCCTATTTTCTTCGTTTCTATGCACCGGGATCGGTATCGGGAAGGTGCCTCCAAAATTTCGGAGGGGTTCGGGCACACCCCAGTACTCTCTGGCCGCGTCAGGCTCTGGTTGCCGCCTCTACGTACCGTCCAGTTTTACGCTATTTCTCTAGTTTTACGCAATGGACTAGTGTGTAGTATTGTTTTGCAAGGCATACTCATAAAGTAACGACGATCATGTGACATGTATTTTGACATCAAGAAATGACACATCTTTTCAGTACAAAAAGGCTCGCGACATCATGCGAAACGTTGACGATACTTGGCCTGGTCGAAAATGCGCTTGCACTGCTTATTTGGCACGTCACTGTCAAGGAGTGGCGCGCTAATGACATCGTGACGTCAGCACCGTGCGCTCCAACGGACGCTCAAGTGCTGAAGACTGCGGTATGGCCAGCTGGTCCGAGGATGACAGCATTGGCCCCGCACAGTGGGCGTCACACGCATGACAATATCCGATTTTTGCTGCACTGCCAGCGAAGTACTGCTCCTTTTATGTTCCACGCTGCTTGTTATGGAGGGAAAATGGCATGTCATGAGCGCACCATGCTTGGAAGGAGACCGGTCTTAAACATAACGCAAGGGAAGAACGACGATGAATGTAACGTCCCCACACGCGCAAGAATTTCCAGCGGGCGCAAGCACTAAAAGCTCAGACGAACTGATTGGGACACGCTCTGCAGCACTGATATGTGGATCAGCGTTGTGGCTGAAGACGGTGCAATAGCAACGCCAGTGGCATCGGGTCTTTGCGTAGCGGAGCAAGCAGGTACCGCTTGTAACTATTGAAGTCGTCAGATGTTTCAGCAGCAGTCCAGCCTGACTTAAGTGTGCTGGTGCTAAGCCAGCCTCATGCTCGAGCTACTTGTCAGGCAGCTGTAAGCTGCCACGCGATCTAAACACGTGTCCTGACTACAAAGCGTGATAAGTCTGAGGCATGTTGTTCTGTTGCAGGTGTACGCTGTTAGTGTAGCCAACGGAGTGGGAGAACGCGTTGCCGTAAACGGTACCACGCAAGAAGGAAGTAAGTGTCAGGAATGGGTGTTTTTGAAGCTCTCTGAAGTTGTGCACAAACAGTCCAATGGCTGCGTCTCTTTCACCAGAATTTGAGTGATTTAACTTAAAAAGCAGCTGCGATGAATGTTTTGCCTTAACGTTCATTCCTGCGCTTGTGTGTATTTTGTCTTTCTTTGATACGTGAAAGAATAAGTTTTGTGTGACCCCGCTGAAACGTCATATCTCACATACGCATTCGTCTATTACGTCCATGGCAAACGTGCCTTAACGCACCCCGGGGCTCCGCTCGTATATATTTGACATGTGTGATTATTGTTTCCGTGGTCATTTTCACACAGGAAAATGCATAGCTTTAGAGACAGATATCTCATGTTTGACTGGATACATTTAGTGCCGTACAATATATGGCATTACGATGAATCCCTTCTCAGGGCCTGGACCTCCGCAAGACATCAGGTATCTGGAGCGCGGCACGACATCATTGAAACTTTCGTGGCGCAGTCCTATTCAGAGAAACGGAATCATTCGTGGATACCAGCTGAACATTTCGCTCGCGGCTACTTCGTCAGAAGCGAACTCCGATGCTGCCCCGTTTTTGCGCAGTTACAACATATCAACGGACATGAAGGAAGGTAACTGTGCACCAAGAAATGATCCGACGATAAAATCAGACTGCACGCAAATCAGACACCAAATCAGAGTGGCGTGACTCAACAACAATGCCTGGTGAACGAGCCGATGACAAAAACAAAACATGCATGTGTTCTGTCTGTACTGCATTACCATAGAGCCCCGTAAATATATAAAAAAAAACACAAGCCACATGATGTATATATCTGAGTCCCTGTGTTCCCTGCTTTCGTTACCAGTTGGGGTGAACTGCCTGACGGTAAATATTTAATCCTTCGACACGGAAAACCCAAGCCTGCTTACAGTGATGGCAAGTAAGAATTACAGCCTGCATAGACACAAAGTTACGGACACAGAATTGCCAGGTCTAGGAAATCGGTCAACATGAACTGCGCAAGTCAAAGTGCATACCATATAGGTAATGAAGTACAGCTGGTACATCAACGTATGCCATTGAGATGGGCTTCAGGACGCCTGGGAATCACTTCGCATCACTGGCTATCACTAGTTGTTGGCTATCCTTTAGCATTAGCACCACTAGCTGGTGGCTATCACACCAGCTGTTTCTTTCCATTCGTGGCACCCCGCTCGCTGTCTACTGGTTGCAGTCGATGCTGCGTACGTGCACGAGGAGCGCGATCTGAACCAGGGCCGTCGGTACCTGGTGCGCGTGGCGGCGCGCACGTCTGTCGGCTACGGCAATGCTAGCCAGCAGGAGCTGGAGACGTTGGTGGCACCGCCGCTGATCAAGACCCGGCCGCAGCTGCGACCAGACCTCACCACTGACTCTACTGTTCACCTGAAGCTGACGCCGATAGCGGACACCGGCGGGCCCATCCCGGTCTACTTCGTGGTCGTGTCCAGCGACCCCGATTTCGACGGCACGCCGCTGACTTCGCAGACATCCACGCTGCCCAACGCTGACGAGGCTCGGGACCGCAATCTCGACTACTACGTGGCTGCCGCTCTCGACGCGGTGCGATTTCTGGGGGGAGCTCGGCGACTGCTAACGCTCTTGACGAAATGTCGTGATTGGAGTTGTATTAGTTCAGTCACGGCATGTCGCAACTGAAGTTGTAGAACTGAGTTGAATCAAATCCGCTTATTTCGAGTAGAGGTCATCTCACAAACGACATGTTTTATGACCTTAGTGTGTCATTGTCCAATTGCATTTTTTGGTAACAGCAAAGCACTGGTTCCCAGTTCCTAACGTTTTTTTCATCCTGTGAAAGTATTCAAACGCAGACTGTATAAGAGTGGTAGATATCGTTAAGATCACGTACACCGCATGAGGCATGCTGTGTTTTCCATCGAAAATGTTTGCTTATTCAGGCTATTGGTCAGGTGTCGGCGCGCAGGGCGTCACCAACCAGAATCGGTGTTGCAGGAACACGTGACCCAAAACGGCACGTTTGTTGTGGGCGACGGTTCGCGCGACAACAGCACGGGCCGAGACTTCTACAACAAGCCTCTGGAAACGGGAGAAACCTACCGCATCGGAGTGGCGGTGCTCTCAAAACTCTCGGAAGAGAACCAACGCCTCACTTTCCGTGGCATTGGGGCTCCCGTCACTGTGCGAGCACCCACCGGTAAGCAGGACCCCAGCAGAGCCACGGATAAATCGATGGCAGATATCCTCAGGAAACTATAGGGGTTCTCTGCCTCTCCCACCACCCTGTCACGGCGAGGAATAAGTGTTCCTTAGGGTCCTTAGCTTGTACAATTACCGAAACATGTCACGGTTAGGTCATGCCAGTTAGGTCACGGCAGTTATGCGACCAACATTTGATCATTACCTGTGACACTGCCTAGATTTTCCACATGTCGGGACCCGGATCCGTACATAATTATTTAAAACACTTCTTTAATATATCAAGCCTTTGACTTTCTATGTGTGTTTGCGTTAGGCAGTGTCAGACACATAATGGGGCATTCAGACCGTGTTTCAGGTCTTAGGGGATTTGGCATTTGGTGTTCTCAATGGCCCTCCAGGTAGTGACGGGGATCATGTGGTCCTATAGTCACCTATTCCAATGATCATCATAGCTCATCTTGTTCCATGTTATCAACATCGAATCGACGTTTCCAGAGCGTTGTTATGATAGCAGACTATGCAACAGAAACTACTTCCAACTGTTAAATGTTGCTAGCAATATTGCTGCTATTCTGCACCCAGTCAACCTCTCATACTGCTGAAAGCTGGGGTCAGCTGCAGCAGCTATCAGTGTTGTGTGTTGAATGCGTGTATTGCGTAATTCCCCTTAGGACCTTTGAAGCTGGTCGACTCTGTCAACTAATACCTTTATTTTCATCGCCTTTGTATCGTCTGAAAGAGCGCCGTGCTCTGCACATTCCGACCTACAGCCTGTGTCCGACCAACCAGGAAATGCTAACCAAATCCCACGATAGGTTGCACCTCAACGCTTGAATTTTCACGTTGAACGTTGTAAATAAACAAGTCGGAATACCTCAAGTAAGTTTTATTAAGCTCGAACGACAAGAATGTCCACAATGCAGGCAACCAACGCATTTTCAACAGATTTGCGTCAACTGTTCATTATTTCCGGGTTTTGAAGGCCAGGGTCGAGGGAACCATAGGGGCTTGGGGTAAAAGAGTTTGCTGATCCTTCAACTTTCTAAAAATGCAGCACTGCCTACGGACGCTGGCTGTAAATTAATAACCTAAAATAGGCTCCGCCCGGTTCTCACATTTGGAGAACTCCCGTTGGTTCTGCTGAAACTCTAGTCTGGTTGTCATTTGTCATCTACGTTTGAGAGCTTTCATGGTTGTAAAATTCATACTGTTAATTGAAGACGAAGCTGCATCGGACCAATGGTTCAGAAAATGAACGAAAATTGATGAATGGGCACTGGATAGACTGGAAAATAATATGTCTATCACCGCAAGCTGTGGAAACCACAAAAATGCAAAAATGCACGCACCGCAAAAATGCCACTTGTACCCCCAACGCTTTGTGCTCTGAGCCCAAACAAATTTTCAAAAGTGATCCGAGGCACGGCGTGAAATCAGGTTGATTTGTCTCCGTGACCCGTTTTGCCGGATTTGTTTATATCTGTAGTATCCCAAACTGCTCACAAACATAGGCCTTTAGGAAATTTGAGCTTTTTCCACTTTTCCATTTTTACCAAATTCCCCACTTTTCCCTCAGCTATAGGGGCTATCGTGGGCATACTATTCGCCGTACTGGTGGTCCTGATAGTCGTCATGGTCGCCTTCATCCTGTACAGGTGAGTTTTCTTTCCCTGCAGCCGGTCACGTGTTGAAGCTGAAGTGTCGAGACAAGTATTTTTGAGCGACGCATTTCAGAAAGTTATGCTGCCACGCGTGCGCTTTTAACGTAGTTATACTTGTGATGCGTGGAGTTCAGTTTAATGATCATGATCATGATCATGATCAATGAGCTAGCCAATCACCAAGCATCGACAGAATGCCCCCTTCCTGAGGAAAGGGAGGCGCTGCATGTAGAGAATCGGTTTCGCATGTCAATATCAGGAATTGGTGACTACTCAGCGACGAGCAATTCCTAGCAAAGCTTCGGCAAAGCAACTCCAAGCATGTCACATGTTCTCCGTCGTCCAAACCAATGTTCCATTCGTTTCACACGGATTCAATTGAAATCCGGAAGCGTCTGCATCCTTTAAGTACCGTTCAATTCCGCAACCTTGTTTTGGCCAACGCAACTGTGGTTAAACCCAGCGTTCTGGTCAACGTCGATTTACATGATTGGGATATCTCCTCTTTCTGGAGTTGGTTGTAACGTGATGCATGTACCAGCTGGGACGTTGGCTGTGATGCTGATACCACTGGGCGGGGTAGTCGAGAAATGCGGCTGTCCCGTTAGCTTGGTTCGTTGGGCCGCTTAACTTTTGATTCTCTCCCGTGGTGGGGTGTGTTCACGTTTTGGACGGTCTTTGTTTGCTTCTGACTGTGATGATATCGACTGTGGTGGCTTGCAGCCGAAGGCAGCCGCGGCGTCAAAGGTCAGGGGACGTCAGTGATCAGGATTGGCGATGCCGAATTTGTGGCACCTTAAAAGTTGGTCCCAAAATTATTTTGTTCAATCACGACCGGATGGGCAGAGTTACAGCTTACGCAACAAGTGCTCCTTAGCTTTGACGCTGCATCCAGAAATCTGTCGAACCAGCAAGTTTGGATTTAGTTTTACTTAGTGTAACCGGAACCGCCGAGGAAAATATATAAACCTTTGCTATAGCAGCTGCAATAATGTTTTGTACCTAATTTCAGGAGAAGACAACTATCAAAGTGGAAGAATGATGCTCCCCAACAAACGGCGGGTAAGAGAAGTTCCTTTATTTAACATGAATGTCCGCAATGCAGCTGTATGAGCATGGGGTGTTTTCGGCAACCCGGCTTCCGCCGTTGGTCCGCGTCGTGGGATGCCGCCATGTGTTCTTGTTAGAGCGCATCCTTGGTCTCGCTGCGGACGCATTTGCGCATGCGTTCTACCGAGAGCAATATTTACGTGAGGAGCCCAATGCTCAGTCTTCGACTCGGATGACGCTCAGCGCACGACTCGTCACGCGGGGCTGGCGTTTCTGACGTCAGCACACACGTATATACATAGAGCGACTTCAACGGTTCTGAGACTTATGGCACGCACGCCTAAAACGGCTCAGATCCTACTCAACGGTAATCTATCTGGTAAGGGGCCCGCTGGATATCAACATTGCCTCCTCTCACCACCACCATCATCACTACCACCACCAGCAGCACCCTCACCACCCACTCTTTGTCCATTCGACGCCTCCCCGCATCAACTCGAAGCATACTCATTCTCCGGCGCTCGCACTGCACCGCGCATTCTGGTAAGCACATGGGTTGGAGCCCTGCCCCACCCGTGCCCCTCCCTTGCATCGCCTCGGCAATATAATGGTTATTCTGAGCGAATCCTCAAGAGGTAAAACAAACCGCATTCCATCCATTTCAAATCTCCATAGAGACTTTGTTTAAAATGTTGACACGTACTCAATCATGTCGCGTAGTGGTGTATGGCAATATCACATCAGCTGCTAAACCGATAGGCATCATCCCACCCACGGTCGGATACACAATGCTCAGCCCAATATCTCCCTCTCGGGCTATAGCTCCCTTCGTGGATCGTAGGTTCCTCGGTCGGCTGTTCAGGTCCGAGAGTTTCGAAGGGTCGACCGGGGTCCTGGGGTTCCTGGAGAATTATGATGCTCGTCTACCGACCAGATGTCCCAGAACTGAGAAGGCGACCCCAATCCTTACCATGTGCCTGGTGCTGGGCAGCTACCCAAATATGTCGAACAGGACCAATACCAAGACCCCAGTGTTCCAGAGAACCTCCTCCGGCGTCGCCCAAGGACATCTGATTCATTGAGGGGACGCTATCGGCCAAGGAGCTCGAGTACTGAATAGGAAACTGGGCAATGCATCTGTTTATCTGCCGTGGATCCCGATACTGAATAGGAGATCCACGACACCGAACAGGGGCTCCGTAAATCCACGACATCAAACAGGAGTTCCGTGCCGGCCAGGACTCCATCAGCAGATCAGGGGCAGAGTCACGGTCCCAGATTTCAGTCAAAGAGACTCCTCTTGAGTCACTAGGGAAACCCGTGAGACTATGAGAGGCCCTCTGGTCAGGTGTCCCGGCACCGAACAGCGTCCTCTATCAGTCAGGGACCTGTGGGGGCCTAGGGACCTAACCTGTGGAACAGGGACAGCCAGCCTCCCATAATTCAGCAGGGTACTCGGGCACGGAAAAAATGAGCTCAAGCCTTGCAGATGCGGCGAGGAAGCTCTGCCATTGAGAGAGGTCAAAGGGCTTGACATTTAGCCGCATGAAGGTCTCCATGCAAAGGGCTAAAAGTTCCACATTTATATGGGGTTTATTCGAGATTATCACGCTGAAGATGATTTTGTGCAGTTCACAGCCATACCCTATTGCAGCGCCCAAGTCCCGTTGTCTTTCTGAGCCCGATGTACACCAACTGTTGCAGACTATTTCAAAATCACTAAGTTACTCATAACGTCATGCGAACGTCACGCAAATAAAGTGATCTTAAATCACGATGTATGCCTGCCGCAATATATTCAAACGTGGAGCATTCCGTTTAAGGCTTGGACATCGGAACACGCTCCCCGTAACAGGAATGGCAGCTTTTTGAAGTTATCGACGCTAGAAGCGTTTGCGTCAGAAGTTTTGTCGCGTAACACTTCATGCATAAGGAGCTCTTGCATGAGAGGTGATGTTTTTGTGATGCTGTCTCTTCCTAGTGTCTCTTATCTAGCATTACTTGTGGAAATGGATGGAAGATTTTCGTCTTCTCCCTTCCATGGCTGCTAGGGGTGAGCAGCTGATCTGGTCGTCGAATGTTAAGGTGTACCCACAGCGTTCTTTATTGCAGAGAACATCCGCATGCGTCCTGCGGTAGAGCCTTTGGCTCTTGACATTTACAACCCTCCAGAAGGTCCTGAAGGCCCCCAGGGCGAGCATATCTACGAAAATCTCAAGGTAAGTTGGCAAACGTTCGAATACTAGAAACACTTGCCATGCTCCAAGATGCCGTACCTTGCGATCAATCAAAGTTATAAGAAAAAATCGTGTGGTGCGCATCGTCACGCAACACTTCGTGGAGCGGTAGCCATTGCAATGATTATTTAAATGCCCTGGAATCATAGCGCCAGCTGCGGGTCGAACTCAGAATTAGCTGTTGCTGACTACGCGGGCGATCAATGTCCTTACGATTGTATGCGCCACTAACTTTCGAACATCTCACTACCACTGTATTGGTAAAGCTTACTTATAGGGAGTGTCCCAATGTTTGGACATATGAAAAACATACTTTTGTGAAGTTTAAGGACCAGTTGCGTTCAATAATACCACCGGGTAATGTCCTGCATCACCATCAATATATGATGACGAGATAAAAGTAATTGTTCTCGAGTCCATATTAATAGTTAACGTCTGTTCATAGCAATGCGCTGATTTCTTTTGTCACAAAATCCACTTTTCATCATCCAATAGCCCACTGTGTGGCCGTATGCCACCCACCAGCCATCAGTCACACGTAACCGCCGCTGCATACGCTGGATCCGCCGGCTGATTGACTTGCCGTCGGTCGGGCGGTGCATTGTTGCATTAGCCAGACGTTGCCGGATGAGTCATGTGTAGTTACTACAGCCGTCTCCGTTCAAGCCCAGGCATCTAGCAAAAGATCATTCACCCGCATGCCATCTGTTCCGTCGAAACATTAATTATGCACTCCATCCTTAATGCGATACGGTATTTCCTTTTAAAAGTCGCCCGCAGCGACTCACCAGCCATCTGTTGCACCACATCATTATGGGATCGCGGGGCGATCCCATACTCTGTGATTGCTTAGCCGGGACTGGCGCGAGAAGGACCCGCGCTAACGAGGCTGACACTACTTTCAGTATCACGCCGACAGTTATAAAGCTGCTACAGAAATCTCCAGAATGTTGCTCAAGTTAATGACAACTGCAGTTGCCGCGACCGTCGTCTTCATGACAACGAGCAGTATCTGCTAAGAGACGTCGCCGGCTGTGGCGGACTAGATATGCAACTTTTGAGCTGTTCTAACTCGCACAACACGAGCCTGCGGGCTTAAAAATGGCACCCCTGCTGTGTGGCACAGCGGTTGGCGAAGGCAATTTGCCGAGAAGTGTTTTGGTGTGTCACTGTAAACCTCGTGATATTCTGTTTCCCAAAACCCAGCTACATTTCGAAAAGAAAAACTGCTAGACACGGTAGTGGAGAAATGAAAACCATAGTGTCACGTTTCGGTGACTGCGTGACAATAGGTATACGTGAAGTATATGTTTCTTTAACTGGGGTGCTTTAAGCTTTCGTAGCATTTATTACACAAGGCCTGTGACGAATAAGTGCGATGCAAGCATTACAGACACACGCTGGAAAAGGCAGAGCAAATGAAAAGCATGACTTCAATAGTGGTGAGGAGGAGCTCCAATGATATTTCTCACGCCTGAGTGGCGACTTCAGATACAGATTCTGAGCTATTTTAGAAATTCGAGAACACTGAAGTTCTGATCAAATCGCACATGTCTTATTTCACAAGAAGTTGAAAATGCAAAAATTGTGGGCATTGTTCTGAATTCTAGACGTCATTTAACCAACACAAACTGAGCTGCACTAAACCACCCGCTATGATTTGACTTCGGTCATTTTTAATGACTTCAAGGAGTTTTGAAAAGCTGCACAATACACCTGTGTATCGTACACGATATAAATGAAGTGCATATAGCCAGCTGTTCTAGTTTGTTAGGAGACGTTATTGTTAACTGTCTTAAAATGTAGCGTTTTTGGTCATTAAGTTATGGTGGTATTTTCATTTTCAAAAATTCAGCGAGAAAACATCTTCAACAAGTTGTGAACCGATATGGTCTAAAAGGTCGTTACAAACGAAAAGATCCAGTTAATTGTATTACCTGGTCTCTTTCAACGTAAACATCAACAAAATTAACGTAGGATCTGCAGCACCTTGTGCCGCTAACAATATCGGTACTACCACACGCCAAAGGCGCATATCAGAATAGTACCGAAGTACCCAACTTTTTTAGGTAGATACGATTAGCTGCAAGTCATTCTTAGCTCAATATAATCTTTATTATCAATGTCTTTTTGCAATGTACTCACCCGCTGCGTGCTGAGCGAGTGTTATATGGCGTCGCCTGTCTCTCACCCTGGCTGGAAGGCCGACACCGCGTAAAGGGGACTTGGTGGGGCAGTGTTTCAGATGGACAATATGTCAATGGCATTTGTACGACGGCTCGTGCAATTGCTGAATCTGCTCACAGTCGCTCTTTGATATTGAAGCATGTCAGAAAAACAGACAAGTGAACTGGTGGTCTACGGAGGATATTAACGCAGCAACTAAGGCAGGAAAGGATTGCATTTGACATGGCTAAGTCAGGCAATGCAATCGAAAGCGAATATGTAGCGTAAAGGACTTTCGGCTTAAGAGAAAAAAAAATCTGGCCTGTGGCATGGTTACGTTCCTATCATTGCGGTATCTTAGGTCGGCTTCACCTCTTGGTAGGTTAAATTAATGACTTGGCGACGAACAACTTCGGTTTGACGATCCCGGATCAAGATGTTTTCACGTGTGATGCGGATGCTACGAATACAAAGTTAAGTGCGCACAGCAACCCATGCATGAGCAAAACGTTCGATGAACCAATGTGTTACCGTGGGCACGGTGATATAGGTCATTGATGCAAAACCGCATCTACCTATAGGCAGACATATGCCTGACTCCTATTGTTGTCTCCTGGCCCTGACTGACCTGCACTACTGGTTGTTCAGCAAACACCATGCGCCGTTTCATGGTTTCCGTTGTTTTGTTTTCACAAGCACCAGACTCAGGTTCCTGGTTCTCGTTAATTCGTTCATAAGCACCAGCGTCTGGTTCGTGACTCGCGTTAGTTCCTGATAAACATTGAACCCTTGTCCCTGGTTATCGTTGTCTCTTTCACAAATACGAGCTGCAGTTCCCACTCTCTGGAAAAGATACCCGGCGTCAATTATATGGCGAAAACTCAAGGGTGATACATGCTACACACCTATGTTTACGCAGTGAATATGTTTGCCACAAAAATACATATTGCGTGTGAGATAGCATAGTGAACAATGAAGAAATCTAGCCGCTAAAGTGCGATGGGGCGACCAAATTTGCTTCAGAATCCGAGGCCATCGCCGCTAAATTCCATTTGGTGGCGGCCACTTTCATTTACGCCTTCTCAACTTTCATCTACGCAACTTTCATCTTTTCTTATCACTTCATCAACTTTCATCACATTGTCTGTTAACCCCATATAGGGCGTGGATCTGGAAAGTGCACCATAAAATTTTCGACGATGATGATGATGATGCATTTGCCATAAGGTCCATGGTGGCTTTTTAACTTAGGTACATCATGATAAGTACACCATTTAGTTCACATGGTACAAGAGCAATCATGCCACTCGCACGTGACCACGCGTTCATGAGCAGCATTAAGTCATACAGAAAAACTGCTAGTCCGAGTTCATTTGACAAACCGAAATCGACACCATTGTCCGTGTCACGTGGCGTCGAAAAGCCCCGGGATGAGGGCGGATGCCAAACCTATTTCCACGTGCCAGGGTGGCCGGCTGAATACCATTCGGGTGGGGGGTCAAATTGACCTCCTGATATCTCCAAAGCTGAGCTAGCTTTAGACATCAAATTCGCAGGTTGGCCTGTGTGTGACCTTACTTGCGTCAAAATGTGTTGTTTCTAGATCATAATTTAACGATCAAATAATGTCAAACCAGGTGTAACTCCTATATTGGTAGGCAATGTGTCCCTAGGCTTCCTCATATAACCATCGTGAACCTGAATACCTGTTTTTAACAGAACTTCAATGCTGTTCATTTGAAGCTGACGACCTTGTTTGATTTTAATGGGCTGAAGTGTACAAGACCTATGAAATTTCTCCTGTTTTTTATTATTCAAACAAGCGTCAGGGATAGCGCCAAACGGTGTGTTCTCAAATAGATCTTAACCAAGAATAACCTAGGATGACAAACATAAGTAAGGAGGTGTTGTGAGTCTTCTTATTTTGGCCGTTAGGCTTCACCAGTGGTGACATTGGGTGTCGTACCTGGAATGTTATATTGCGTGGCGTCCGGTTGCATAATATTTAACGTTGCGTCTGGCAGTACAACTGTGCTTCTCCTTTGTTGGAGGAGGGCGTTCAGATGCCACTGCAGCTGTAGAGTGTTGAGGCTGACTCATGGTCGTGTCCTGCTTTCAGGCCATGCAGATCAACTTCAGTCGCATTGCTCTGTCAGACTTGATGGAAGCGGCCAGGAATACTGCTCAGCTGAACGCCCAGATCATGAGCGTTTCGTCTGGACTGGCTCGACCCTGCGACTATGGGCGACAGTTACCCAACAGAACCAAGAACAGATACGCTAATCTTATTGCGTGTGGGTTTGATTTGCTCATCACGACCGAATTGTACTGGCCGGTATTGCATTTGCGTTGCTCAGTTGTGTTGTCGAACTCATCCATGTTTCGTCTCATGCACGCACTTAGGTATTTGGCTGCCTGCGTATATGCAGGGTGTTAATGGATGGCAGAAGTATACCCTTATCGGCACATTCTTGGTCATCCCACCACAATCATGTATGTCGTATCAAGATAGTGAGCCATAATTTGCTCCAAGCTTTCGAAGAAGAATCATAGGCATCAGGGCAAAATAACCCAATTATTCACCGAGCTATTTCAATGCTTGTCTGCTTATTTCGTATTTTATGTGCATTATCTGCACCTGTCTTAACATATAGGTTCTGTATCAGATGACGACTCGCGTGTAATCCTGGACAAGATGCCTGAAGATGACTATTCCGACTATATCAACGCCAACTATGTCGATGTGAGTAGCATAGCCTGGCTTTTCACGAAAGTCTTGAGCTAAGGTTGGGCTCAGACAAAGAAGCCTTGAAAACTAGTGTGGCATGTTACCCCCGGCAGTCACATACATATTGAACGGCTCACTTTGATGTCCCCGTTATGACTGGTTAAGAGGATATGAGGAACTGAATTTTGCTTTTGACATACGAACGATTGCATAGACACCAAAAAAATGCTAGCACAGCTGTTTACCTGGTGCTGTAAACTACGATAATAATAAGAAAGCGCATGTAGTAATCACAGATGAACGTTGATGTAAACAGGATATAAAACACGGACCGTGCTCGCAATGAGCACTCCCCACAGAGGATCTGTCAGCACGCCCTGGAAAGTGGAAGGGGTGAAATATGTTCCTTACGCTTTGTTTGCTATATCCAAAGCTAGACACTCGTGAGAGTAAATAATATTTTGTGCATAATGAACTCGTACTTTTCGGGTCGTGGTAGCCATAGGTCAGGTAGCTTAGGTTAAAAGTGGTAACCAGTCGTCGGCGTATGCCCGCAGTCAATTATAAACGAAATGCTCAATATCAAAGTCCTCAACACGCTTACGCGGCACCCGAATTGCCTTCAGCTAGGCAACAAATGAAGCATGAACAGCGATGGATGATTAAGGCATAATTGCAGATATGTCGGATCAAACTGGAACTAATTTAACTCTGGTGAGTGACAGATTCAGCGCATGGCACGTTTCGCCCCTGTGATTCTTCAATTACGCTCCATCAGCCCCAATCCCTTCCCCTCCGTTTCCGCCATGCATAGCGTGAGAAATAGCCGGCTCCTCTTTGCTGCTATAGGCAACAATTCAAATTTTTCTGTCTTAATTTGAATTGTTTTCATTATACACGTGTCCAAGAGGCAAGTTGCATACCCTTCACTCGGGTGGGCATCAGTTTGACCCCCTTGAAATCTCAAAAACTAAAAGTGCTAGAGATTTAATATTTACATGGAACTCCCCTGTGTCAAAAGTTGAGAATTTTTGGTCAAGGCCTCGGTGTCAAGGTCAAACTCCAGATTGATGTCCAAAATGCACTCAGACCTCCTCATTCAATCGACTTGAACATAGATACCTGTTCTAAGCGAAAGGTCACTGAACATCTAAGGTCAGTGGCCTTTTTTACCCTAACAGGGTCAAGATGACCAAAAATCTACAGGATTGCTTCTATTTTGTCAGTTGAATAAGCATCAGGGATTACGCCACACAGTATGTTTCTAGAACAAAATGTTTACCTAGGTCATTGTAGGTCACAGACGTTCTCTGACCGTAAAGAAGTCCTTGGAACATGTCTGTTGTGCCTCTTGTTATTAACACATTCAAAATGAGCACCGGAAAATACACTATTCGCAAGCTCTGGAATAAAAAAGCAGGTTAACTTTGTCCTCAGTCTGTCTCTCATGCGGGATCCTAGGTCTGGGCAATTTGTTGCACTCATAAATACAGTTCATGCATTGCCTAACAAATTATATCAGAGATGCATGGGTTCATCTATGACATTCCGTTGCCGCATCAGATTGAATGATTCCTGAGAATGGCCCTCGCTGACAGGCATGGCCTGACTTGGACCTCTGATACGTCAGCGACATGGTCCATCTAGTGATTTTTGAAACCAAAATATCTGCTATTAAATTACCCTCAGCTCCACTTAAGCGTGGCTACGCCGTGCCGTTGGGAAATCATTCTGGGAAAAAGCCTTCGACAGCGTCAAGCTGATCCCCAGTTGAAAGCACGTTAACGGTTGCACGTACAGTTGAAAATTAGACAGGCTAATCATGCGCAAACGAACAACGACGACGCTCTGAACAGCAGGCTAGGGCCAAGACCGTTCTGCAATTGTTCAAGAACAAGCATATGTGTACTGTTGGCATTCGTCACAAAACTACCAGCATGAGCTCTTTTCACAGGGCAACGCCAGACTACTGTCTGAAAACGCAGATGATATTTATGAAAGGCGCAGATGAAAGACAAGGCCCATCGCTGTTGTTTTGTGCATTTCTAGTGTTGCAGTTGCAATAAACTGGGAAGGAATGTACCGCATTCTGGACCGTGGAGGGATTATATGAGCTGATGAGAGATGCCAGTCATATGTACACTCGCATGTGACCTAACCACGTGCTTCCACCATCCTTGATGCAGGGGTACGAACGGTCTGAAGCCTACATCGCCACACAAGGTCCAAAGCTCGAGACAATCTTCGACTTTTGGCGGATGGTGTGGCAGAAACGGACGGAACGGATTGTCATGCTGACAAACCTGGTGGAGGGAGGCAAGAGGAAGTGCGACCAATACTGGCCGGAAGAGGTGCCTCTCCAGCTGCCTGAGATGGTCATAATTAGAGACAGCGAGCAGGTGTCAAACGATTACACCATCAGGACCTTCACGGTCGTGAAGGGCGACGCCAGAAGGACGGTATGTTTTTGTTGATATCGTGTGCAACTATGGTGGGTTACCATAAACCAATTGGTATTTGCTGTGCATTGCCTCATGCGTGAACTGGGTACCCGACAGAATGTGGGTGCGTTCATGAACGCATGACCCTCAGCGGCCCGCCAGGCTACTGCCCAGCCTCTACAACGGCACATAGTTTTCGCCTTGTGAGGTGCTCATGAGACCCGTGCTGGGGGCCACGTTGTGAAAAACCCGACCTGGTGTCTTTGTCGGCAACCATGGAGTCATTGATTGTGAAAATCGTGTATCGCATGAAACCGTCGATGTGTCGTTGAAATATTGGCGGTGGTGTTGTCTGCGCTCCTTGTTGCACAGTAACTATCGCATGTCAGCTCATGCTCCGTTCTCGATCCGTCGATCCACGAATCTAGTTCTCTTTGATAACAAAAGATGTTTCAAAAGTTCCCCATCAGTTACATAATGTGCTCTTTCTACAGAAAGATGTTGCTTTCTATCAAATGGACGCATTCATAATCGTAACATCTCAGCCATGGACCGTCAGGTGGCCGTTTATGGAATCCAGTTAAGATTGCAGTATTATTATTATATATATATATATATATATATATATATATATATATATATATATATATATCACAATATTATACAGAGCTGCCGTATTAAAACCCGTGTTATGAAAGTTAACTGATCATCTGGGTGAGCACCAGAGTGGAGCACCTCCCCGTGGTGACTGCAGGTCACGCAGGTCACGCAGGTCATGCAGCTCCTCGTGGTGACTGCAGGTCACGCGAGACACGCAGGTCATGCAGCTCCTCGTGGTGACTGCAGGTCACGCAAGTCACGCAGGTCATGCAGCTCCTCGTGGTGACTGCAGGTCACGCAGCTGCGCAGATCCGCAGGCCACACAGGTTGCGCAGCTCCGCAGGTCACACAGATCGCGCAGGTCACGCAGGTCACTCAGCTCCCCCTGGTGTCTGCAGGTCACGCAGCTCCACTACACCGCCTGGCCGGACCACAGCGTGCCCATGTATCCGTCCTCGCTGACCAAGTTCATGCGGGAACTGGACGCCATCCCTGATGGGGGATCGCCAACTGTCGTCCACTGCAGGTGTGCATATTGTGACGGATCAGGGATTGACGGTCGCTCATGCCACGAGGGTCGTGTCTGGCGCTTCATGTGAAAAACAAGGGACGTGTTCGCTGTTACTTAGCATCCTCATCCTGCTCGTGCGCGATTGTCTTTTCGAAGGTTTTCTCTTCATGCATCCACGGCATGTGTCTCAGCTTTGATGGACGTGGTCTTCTCATTGCTTCTAAGATGGGACGTGCTATTATTTCCGAAACAATCTCGCACATCGTAATGTAGCAGCTCAGTGAATCTTATTTCAGATGTATTTTCGCTGTTCGATTATGCATCCTTATGATTGGTGATCACATTGCCAACAACTGAGCACAACTTGTATGCTGCTTTCCGGTGATTGCTATTTTAAGAATCTGAACAGAAATACATCATTATTACAAAAGGTTTAAATAAATGATTGCCAGCGCGTAACTAGCACGCATTCTTCATGTGTTCATGGTTTTTAAGATCTCTTCTCAAATATCAAGGCTCGCCAGACCCCAATGATACCTCACAGACCTCGCAGGCCCACTGCGCCGCGAACGCTCTTTAATTCAACGGCTGTTGCTGTAAAATGCTATAACTGAGAATGATGGGAGATATTGCAAGATGTGTGCGCACCACTCGCCACTCTCGTCTTTCCAAAGACTGGCCATTCGCGCTCCCAATCGGCTCCCTTCGAGCTGCAGGTAGCCCGAGAGCGGAAATTCGATGGCTGAGCAGTGGGCCGCTGTGCCCGCTCGTTGCAGTGCCGGCGTCGGTCGGACCGGCACGGTGATCCTGATCGACGTCATGCACCAGATGGGCCGCCGCGAGCAGGCGGTGGACGTGTACTCGCACCTGGTGGTGATGCGGCAGCAGCGCGCCAACCTGTGCGCCAACCAGCACCAGTACAAGCTGGTGCACCAGGTGCTGGTGCAGCTGCTGGTGGCGCCCGACACGGCTCTGCCGGCTACCCAGCTGGCCGTCCGACTGCCGCAGCTCAAGTCGGTGGCGGACGGGCCCTCCCAACTGGAGCAGCAGATGACCTTTCTCGACACCAACCCGCCTGAGGTCTCTTTCTCCAGCGCGCTGGCTGAACAGCTGCAGGGCAAGAACCGCTCGCCGGAGATTCTGCCAGGTGAGGTCGGGTCTGCACTGTCGATGACAGCCAATCGTGGTGTCCGTATCGCGCTCATAAATTTTGTGACGAGTCTTACAAGTTGACTTCGTTTTGCGTTCTTCGGCTGAACGATGTTGACGTTTTCAGAGGACAAGAGCCGGGTATTCCTGCAAGGGAATCTACAGGACAACTACATAAATGCGATCTACGTTCAGGGTTTCAAGACGCCAGACGCCTTTATTGCCACTGAAGCACCTCTGCCAGGAAGACGAGGCAAGATCTGGCAAATGGTCACCCAGAAACAAGTCCACACCATTGTTGTGATGAGTGATCTGGAAAGCGAGGACGTAAGTGCTCTTGAAAGTTCCAAACTGTGCGCTTGATTTACAGTGTCATGAATTTGTTGTTCGACGTTGATCATCGTTGGTCAATTAATTAATTGGGTTTCATCAGGTGCGTACAGCTGGATGCAGTTAAATATTCTGTGATACTTTCTATATGTGTACAGATATACGTGTCATACGAGCTAGTTTCGAGGATTATTTCGTGCTTCACACAGCTTTTTGAGCTCGTACAAGTCCCATCTAGTTACCTATAAGCGATGTGGCATCACTCGCAGTTCCAACGGCCTGGTCGACTGTAAACATTGTTCCTCACCTGACACAATGGACGGTCATGTATCATTATTATTTGTACCATTTGAGTACGAATTAAATATTTGAGTTCAAGCAGCACTGCACACATTACGCCACTGCATCGGTGCCAGCGATGTGCCCTGTAAGCCGCCTGTTGGGAGCCTGATGCGTGGCATTTCGGCCCAGGAGGTGAAGCCAAATAAATTGAAGAGGCATGATGAAATAGATTCGATTATGCTCAGAAAACCTGAAAATGCCTGTCATTGTCATATAGTGTGATATGATCTCAGTCACTTTCAAAAATAGCGATTTCCCTGGACTCGACGATAGCGGATGTAGTTCCCATCTCCCAAAAACATTACACAGTTATCGTAGAAAACTACAGACCAGCAGTTATTGGAGATAAACGCCCTGGCTGTAGACAAGGGCGTACATATCTATGAAGTCATTATGCAATCAATGTCGAGTCTTTTATGTTCATGTCAAAGCTTGTTGGGCCTTTTTGATTTTGTAACGAATTATTTCCATAAGGGAAACCTAGTTCATGCAGCGTATCTTAATGTAAACATTACTTTTGATGTGGTTCATCACTCAAAACGTTAAATTGAACTTCCGCATCATGGTATTTCTGGTAGCTCGTAAGCTTGGTAAAATTGTAAGTTCGCATAATGGTATTTCTAGTAGCTTGTAAGCTTGATAGAATTGTAACTGTTAGGACGACAGCAAAGTGTAATGTTCACTGATTTCAACTCTTCGTGGCAGGATGTTTTTGGTCGGGTTTTACATTGCTCGGTTTCTGGGCTCACGGGTCATTTGTGTTGTAATATTGAAATTACTTTAGACAGCAGGTGTATGAAGTTCGCAAATTATTTGAAAGTGTTCCGTGCAACTAAACGCAAACTGACTGTGCCCTTGACCTGCGACAGCTTGATTTAGGCAAACTTATTGAGTGATCTGGAACACGGCAGTGAACTTGGACTCATAAAAGCACATCGTCATAGATATGGTTGGAAAACATGTTATATTTTTCATGCGTTCTGGGCTGTCAAGAATTTGCTGTGATCGGAGAAGAACAGCCGCAAGTTTTATTCTTAGCATTAGCTAGCTGCGTCTGATCAGGCTGCAGCGGTGATGCAAAAACAAATGTAGAATATTCGGAGCATTGTTTACAATGCGTTTTCAAAACGAAGTCATTAGAAAACTAAACTTTACGGCATGCGTGAGGCCATGTAAGGAACTCTGTGTCCAGACTGTGTCTCCAAGTTATGGAGGGTTGTTCGTTTTAAAGAATGTACCAAATGGAACAAATAGAATGGTCAATGTGCTTGAAATTGTGTCTTATAAACAGATATAAATGATACTGAATATATTTTCGCTGAAATATTCGGGCCTCAGGGAGTACCTCACTTATTTTTCGATCGTCAGGAAAAAGGCTTTCTGAGTGCACCTTTGCGTGTAATAGGAAAAAATAAAGTAAGAAAACATCAAAACATGATCATAACAAAACCATTCCAAAAGCAGGACCAGATTGCGACATTGTTTTCTCACGGATTTGTTAGTAAATCATAGCAATAAGCTTCCTGGGAGCTTGCCATTGTCATCTTGCTCAGTGTTTTTTTTCTTAATATTGGTCAAGTACTTCATGGAAAGAAGAACAGCTTTCAGAATTTTATCGGTTCTACCGAAACAGGAATATTTCAAACTCTAAGCATTTATCAATTAAACATTTGAAATTCGTTTTTTTCTGCTACATTTCTACGAACTATATTTGATTTGCCCGGTGGAAAACTGCAACTTAGACCAGATTGCTCATTTAACACTTATGATTTGATTCTTCTTGACTATATGTCTGGTAGAAGACCACTTGTGCTGGCCACCGTGTGGCAGACATCTGCGTTTGCGTTATGAGGCCTCATTTATGGTCTCTATGCAGTGCAATGGGAAATTACCTATCTGTTTTCCAGATGTTCTGGCCGGCCATTGGAGAAGCAGTCACTTACGGCAACACAACGGTGAAGACTAAAAGTTCGTCCTTTTCCGGAATGGTGGAGATCATCGTCATTGTGTGGAAAACGTTCAACAAAGACGGGGTACGGTTAGCGGGGCAGAAGCGACATTTTTTCCTAGGGGCGGGGAGACAAGGAGAGAGAGAACATGGCCTGGACCTAGATTGTTTGTTGGTCGGGTGTGTCGTCTTCGTATTGATTCAGTCTTCCGGGGATGGGGGGGGGGGCTAGGGCACATGTGGCCCGTCATTTTTTGACACTTCCACAGGCTAGTGAAGTTATTGGAACTTATTGGAGGTTGCGGGCCAGAAGATAGATAGATAGATAGAGAACGACGGCAGCCAGTACTGAAACATGCGTGGCAAACGAATCTGTTCACGCGGATGTTCTGCGTCCTGCCTGTGCCGCTGTTCTGCAGTCTCGTGCTGTTTGCTGAGCTGCCATGCAGTTATCCCGTGCGCAATCGTCCCGCTATTTGATGCTCGAAGGCTGCGGCCGTGCATTCCCGTACTCTGTGCGTGCGTGCGTGCGTGCGTGCGTGCGTGCGTGCGTTTGTGTGTGGGGGGGAGGGGGGCGTGCGTGCGTGCGCGCGCGCGGTCCCACGGGCTATATTCGGTACTCGCGTTGTACTGCAGACCCATACTAGGCGTATGCGAGGCTGCACAACGCTATGCGCGTTACACACGCGCGTTATGCTGCAACTCCATCCCGATGCGTGTCGCTGTCCTGCAGCCCGACAGCCGGTGTGTGTGTTGTCCCGCAGTCCATGCCATCGAAGGAGGTCCGTCTGTTCCGGCTGCCGGCTGGTGAGGTCCGCGACGACCTGCCTTCGCCCGGGACACTGGTTCAGCTGTACTCTACCTACGCCAGAGCTCGGCCCGAGAACCGAGGCCGACCCACGGTGGTGGTGTGCAGGTGAATTCACCGGGCACACCACAGACGACTAGTGTCCAAACCAGTCACTGCCGGTTGCTTGCTAGGATGTACTCGGAGCCCAACAGCCACGTTGAGTGGAATACATCATGAGTTTTCCGCCACACTGGAAACTCGGAAACCGTTTTGATATTTTATCGAGTCAAATCAGCATTGACGTAATGCGTCAGGGGAACAGACATTCACGCTCCAGGAAAGAGAGTGGGCTGGGTCAGGGTGGGAACCGTATGAAATTCTGAAGCGAACCAAGGGCCAAGTTTTTTTAACCCTATGAACTTCAGAATGGTAAGCGTGAGAGAAACGTGTGTTTTTACACGGAAGACCCTCGGGACCAGCGACAAAGTCTAAGAAGATCTGAGATCGTTGTCAAGGGGCCCCGGACCGTAGGACCGGACCCTCAAATGTCAGACAGAGGGCCTTCTGCGCCTACCTGGTCCCCTGGGATAATGCGAGCCCGTATATCCGTAAGAGACCACCAGCACCTAACAGTCGGCCCCATGTCGCTCGGGAACCTGAGAGCCCATTTGTCATTCAGGGACAAGGCCGGGATCCGTGATTTACATGGGTCAGGGCCCCTTTTGATAATTTTAATCACGAGGGTTTATTGTGTCTATCAAGCGCCCACAGTGCCCTGTGTTGGCAAAACGATTCCAGTCGGCGAAGAGCATATTTTTTGGGCAGTGACAGGAACATGGTACCCAAATGTCAAAGGACCTCTTGCGCTGAACAGGAAGCTCTGACATTGAAATGAGATCTGAGAACCGGCGACAAAGCAGTTACCAATGAGAGAAGGGAAGGAACCTGTGTCAGTTACCGTAACTATTGTTGAAGAGGCTCTCCGCCCAATTTTACATGGGGGCTGGATAGGGGAACTGGATACCTTGTGCCAATACTTGGATTGTTACGCCGTTAAGGGATGCTTCTCCTTCTGTGAGGGCCTCGTCGTCGATCTGGATTTAGATTGCCAGGTCAGAGGGTCTACCTATCAGGGAAGGGACTGTCAGAAATATCATTTCATCGTGTTTTTATGTTTTCCAATGAGAGCTTTCGAATCAACCGGTTTGCCTCGGCCACCTTTTTGTCACAGTGACAGTAGGTGGTTTCCACAGGTTGTGACGGAAAATCGTTTTTGGATCTCTCTGCGGGTCGAATTTCCGCCAACACCTGGATAAAGACCGGATCGGATTTCCGAATTTACCAGCTCACACGGATTGAACGGACTGAAAACCAATCTGAGGAAAATTATCACAAGATGAGACAGTATTATTAATTAGCCTTATTTCTCGGAAGAAGAAAAAACAGGAGAATGGAGATATACTTAGGGTGATATTTCGGCGACATGCCTTTATCGAAACAATAGCAGAAGTCTCGTCAGAAGTCAGAAGCGAAGGGCATATTTGTTGAACAGTGACAAGTCAGAAGTGACTTCTGCTATTGTTGCGATAAAAGCATGTTGCCGAAATATCAACCGAACTATATTTCCATTCTCCTGGTTTTTCTCCGAGGAACAGGGTTATCGCTTCTGTCTCATCTATGCGAACAATCTTCCTCGCTAATGCACTGAACAACTCATGAAATTAACACTAAATTGCTCCTGAAATTCTCAATGGCGTTATCACCTGAATTTTTTTAAAACCAACAAAATACACTAGTTTTAATGCAAAACAATGCACAAAGAGACCACATAGTATATATATATATATATATATATATATATATATCAGTCACATATACCCACAAACAATTTTTTAATAAAATGAATGAGTGGCACTCATATATGTTCCTATGGAAAACTCTAGCTCTCGTTCCTTTCTTGGTGAAGAAAATGTCGAATGATCTACAAACCTATGCTATCATCACGTTATGTATGCATATATGTATGTATATATGCATACATATATGCAGGTATATATATATATATATATTCATATTTATATGTATATATATATATATATATATATATATATATATATTCATATATATATATATATATATATATATATATATATACAAACCATGTATAGTAATGATACCTTCGATGGCGCCGAAAATTTCAGAACTGTATTACAATTGTTTTTGCCAGATTATTACCTCATCACACGTCGCCAGCAGCAGACTGCTAGTTTTCACGAAGTGTTTCTGCTTTTCCATATCATCAGGCACAGTCATCCTCTGCACTGACGTTACGTGTTGTCTGTCGACGCCATACCTCGTGTTGTCTGTCGACGCCATACCTCGTGGCAGATCGTGCAACGGGCGATCAGCTGAACATCTTGTTACCGAATATCGTGCTCATGCTTAGTGCTCTGCGCAACGCACACTAAACGCCAACTGCGCCACTGCGAAGGCTGGACAGGCCTCTAGCGAGCGATGTGCGCTCCTCAGGACGGGTGTGACGCTGTGCGGCCTGTTCCTGGCCTGCGCATTCGTGCTGGACCGGTTGGCGGAGGAGCAGGAGGTGGACGTGGTAATGGCCGTCTCCGTCATACGGCAGAGTCGTCCCCAGTTCATCGCCAGTGTGGTAAGGCGTGCTAGTGCCGTCCGCTGGACAGTCCCTCACGTAAACACGTCACGCAAGGTACGATCGTGTTGAGCACTCTGCTGATAGGGTTATGTGTTGGAAGCTGTTGTGATAGCTGAAACCTGCTATGGAGCACACGGAATCTTTCAATTCTGACTGCAGTACACACGAATTTATCGCACAGTTGAAATGCGTCACGTTATTTGGCAAATTCCTGGGTGAACGCATCAGTATGTGACCCGAAACCACCAAAAAAACTACGCAGCTTGTTGACCCGCCAAATTTACCATGGTCTTATCTGCATCAATGGCAATGCACAAAGGGAATGTGATTTTTAACAAATGTTGTAAAACGAGGGCCCCAGGGTGTCCACCATCATGCTACTATTTCATTACGACAGTGCTGTTTTAACCCCCATCCGTTTCCTTTCAGAAACAGCTGGAGCTGTGCTACGACGTGGCCCTGGCCTGGCTGGAGGCCTTTGAAATATATTCAAACTTCCAGTGATGACTTCCGTGCTCACATCGTGTGCTGCGACCGCCGCACAGCTCAGGCACTCCATGCTAGGCTGGCCCGGTTGCTCCGTGGCTCAACAACCGCCTGGTGTTGCCGCAGACTGACCCGGGTAGGCGTGGCCGGCGGATGGGTTCGATCCTCCGGTACAGGTGGACTGCAGCCCAAAGTGCTCCTTTTCATCTCTGCTCGTGATTTTCCAGCATGGACGCAGAGGGGTGCTGCAAGACCCTCCAAAGAGAAGCAGGGTGACGAGTGATGTGTGTCTGCGCGCACAAGGGTACGGCGTGGCAAAGGCTATCGGGCTGTCATCGTCCGGTGTGCCGTTGTG
Source organism: Pollicipes pollicipes (assembly GCF_011947565.3). NCBI lineage: Eukaryota > Metazoa > Arthropoda > Thecostraca > Pollicipedomorpha > Pollicipedidae > Pollicipes > Pollicipes pollicipes. The sequence goes on from NW_023596545.1 coordinate 23,124,583, forward strand.
TTTTGGAAGAGTTCTGTCAATAGCAACATGCTGCGTGTGTGCTTGTGCTTCTGCTGTATATATGTGTACCTGTTTGACTTCCAATAATTGGCCTAAGACTGCCCGGTCATCATTTCGCCCTTTGTAGGCCAAGTTAGGTCGAGTTAGCGAGATTGTTCTGTGATGCGCTATGCCTGGTCTCTGAATCATCGCTTAATGTGTACGGGGCTTATGTGCTTGATGAATGCAAACAACACGCTCAAACGGACGCAAGTCATTGGACTGCTCTGATTTCATCAACATGCTTAATCAAGTTGTCAATCGATCGCTCCTACCGTCATCCTCTTGAGCCTAGTTACGGCATTGTATGGACATGTTGTTTTGCTAAGCTGTTGCTGTATATAGTGTTACTTTTGATTACATTTTTTACCACATGTCGCGCTGGCATGCTGTTAACAGCGTTTGAGTGAGCCATGCTTTACTTGCTTCCACAAAATACATGAATGATATCACACAGATCTTCTCCATATGGGCATCCTGGCTGACTAACAGCCGCCTTGCTTAACTGCCTTTACCCAGACGGCGTACGTAAGTGCGCATTGTGTTGAGCCGAGAGCAACATTCTTGTATCGCATCTCTCCGTACTTTGAAGCATATAACTCTCAAAATGAGCGCACGTTTAAGCTGGGCTCCCTCCATGGACGGGCTACATCAGGTGTGTAAAGTCTTACAGGCCGAAGTTCGGGATGGACCTCACCGTAGAGCAGCCTGATGAGGATGGATGGGTTGATGAAGGAGCGCATGTTGGTCTGGAATGCGTCAACAGCCTGGTATTTTTCATGTACTAAATAATTATACGCCATATATTACCTAAGAACACATGATAGGGATGCTCGTTATGTTGTTTCCGGCACGAAGTCAAATGGATGAGCCAGATCTGCTGGAAGAAAAGATGCAGCAACAATCCAGCTCATCAATGCTGCGACATGCGTGCACGGAACGCGTGGCGACATGGGGTACGAGGGAAAAGTACTGGATAGCGATGGAATGAGGAGAGTGTGTCTACCCGAGAAGCGGAATTCAGTGGTAGGAGAATTACACCGAATTCACCTTTTGACTCGGAGGACTCGTGGCAATGAGGTTAGTTGGCTTTGACCTTGAGATTAGCTGACCTTGTTAGCTGACTGGCGGTTTGTGAGGCCACCAGACGTGGAGACCCACAACGGCCGAACTATTCCATCGACGCTTGGAATGATTTCAGTGCCTTGCCAAGGGCCAAAACCCATGTGGCTTCCCCTATTCGACCACGATCAAAGTCCCCGGCACCAGGTTACGCTTTTCGTAGTCACTTTTTCCACTGGATCAACGGGGCATGCATTCCATTTGAACCTGCGCTGGACCTTGTCGCCAAGCGCCTGCAATTATAAGAAGTAGGGTCAAATACCGGCATTTTTTGTGCGTTGTAGAAGGCATGGTTTGTTTCTGTTCTTAACACGCACCCGGGTGGCCGGTTGGATACCCTTCGCTTGGGTGGGGGTTAAGTTGACCCTTCTAAGTTCTCATCAACTAAGAGAGTTAGAGGTACCAAATTCACAGGGTGTGTTAACATCTACGTAAACTCACTTAGGTCCAAATTTCAGGTTCTTAGTTCATATACTTTGGGTCAAATAGGGTCAAACAAGGTCAAGCTCCAGGTTGGTCTTCTAAGGGCTCCTAGAATCTAAATAACTGTTCTAAGCAAAAGATCACATGCTCACTTAAGGTCTGTGACCTTTTAGTGATCATGATGACCAAAATCATACAAGACTGTCTTGATTTTTGCATTTGAATAAGCGACAACGATTACGCTAGGCGGTATGTTCCTAAAAACAAAACGTCGGCACGAGTCATTTTAGGTCAGTGACCTGTTCTAACCTTAAATAAGTACATGAGGTGTAAAATACGGTTCCTGTTATCAATAAATTCGAAATGAGCACCTGAAACTACCCCATGCAGCAAGCCCAATAAAACAGGTTGGTTTTGACCTTGGTCTGAGCTTCATACATAACTCTAGGTCACTGCAATTTGTTCATTCAATTATTTTGTTGTCCAAGAAAGTGTCTCAGAGCTGTATGCCTTTCGTTAAACGCTCCCTTGTTGAATCAGATTGAACGATTCCCTAGAAATTGCCTGGGCCGAAAATATGGTCTGACTTTGATTTGTCATAGGTCAGCGACCTTACAGGGGGCAACTAAATTTTTATGCCAGACGATCCGCTTATCAGTTAACTACAACTACACAGTCCGCGGCGTTCGGAACCCATTCCGAGAAAACCTTCGGGGGGAGGTCAAGCTGCCCCCCGCCCACCCGAGCGCGTTTTAAGATGGCTTGATGGATGCTTACAGCCGCCTGTGTTGGAACTGATGAGGGAATTATAGGATTGGAATTGATCCGAAGTCATCGGCAACGCACAGGACCTATGGGCAGGCCAATTGCGCAGCACATAAACGATGATTTCAGTCAATCTGGGGATATTGCGGCAAAGCAGCAATTTTATGATATCTACAGACATTCGACTAACCACCCTTGCAGCAGGTCATATGCTGCAGGTGCCAAAAGTGGATGCTTAGAACGATCGGGACAATATCGTAAGTCGTTCAGTGCATTAGCGGGGAACCTTACTCACACAGGTAAGACCGTAGCGATAGGCTTTTCCTCGAAGAAAAGCTAGGAGAATGGAGATATAGATGGGTTGACATTTTAACAACACGCCTTTATCAAAACATTAGCAGAAGTGAATTCAAAATTGTGTAATGGTTTCGATCAAGGCATGCTGCCGAAATATTAATTCATCTATTTTTCCATTCTACTGATTTTTATTCGAGGAATAAGGCCATCACTAGTGTCTTATCTATGTGAATAATTTTCTTCGCTAATGCACTGAGCCTTTTACGTAATTGTATCGATCGTTTCAAGCATAGAGATACAGATGGATTGATATTTCGGCAACATGCCTTGATCAAAACAATAAAACAATTCTGAATTCACTTGTGCTATTGTTTCGATGAAGGCCTGTTGCCAAAATATCAGCACATCTATATCTCCATTCTCTTGGTTTTTCTTCGAGAAAGAGGGCTATCACCACTGTCTTATTTACGACCGATGCAAGATTACATGCAGGCAAGCAATGGGCATATGCACATGAATGCATTCCCCAATGCCCAATTGGCAGCTGTAACGAGTGTAAGCAAGATCCCTCTGGGGCAGAATTGCAGTGAACATAAACATTTTGGTTCACCCTTCCCACATGATTGATGTGCTTTTTCTTGTAGCCTGCTCCTTACCGTTCATTTTTGAATTGTAAGGAACGACAGTGATGCAGCTTTCATATCATATTGTGCATTTGCTTACACAAAGAGACGTTACGTAAGACGTAAGGAAGTTAGACGCAAGACGTTAGCTTGAATTAAACGTAACATGGACCAAACGTATTGTGTTGCACACCAATAGAGGTTTGCTGGACTAGCCTTATTGCATGTGTCGAACGCAGATTAAGTTGATTCGAGGGGGCCGGCTTTTCTCAGCATAACAGCTTGCGCATCAAAAACACATCAAAACATCAAAACATTAAAAGCGCTATTCGGTTTGCCTGGCAGATGTGTGTTACAAGGCGTGGGACGCGAACCCCCAGGTCGGTGCCAGTACTGCGCTGGCGGAACAGCCTGGTCCCGGCGAACTGGTAAGATATGGTAAACCGGAGCCGTCGTCAGATCCAAACATGACCCGCGAACCTGACCTCAAGGCTATAGTCGGCTCTTCCAAACTGTGCACCTCCGAATGCTGGCCGTATTTGCGGTCTAGTCCCTCCAAGTCACCAGACACCACTGGCCAGCTCTCTTGATCAATAGCTTTGAACACGCGGGAATCAATGCAATTTTTAAATGGCATCTCAACGGAGGCAACTATGTTGGCTAAATTACCAACAAAACAAAGCAATCTGGCTATATGCGCGTACTTTGTGGGAAAGCAGTTTAAGGTCATTGGCCTATTCAGCTGGTCAAATTAGGTCACTGACCCCAATCTTCTCTCAAAGCGTGAAGCCCTAGTCCGTAATCCCTACCACCTATCCTCTGGAGCTCGGTCACCCCCGCACAGCACCACGCCGTGTTCCGCGTCGCTCCAGCGGCAGCGGCGGCAGCACCTACGGACTGCGGACGGGTCGGTGAGCACTGCCGACGGCGCCTTGTGCCGCCACGGACTATGCGTGGGGGATGCCGGTAGCGCCATCTTTGCCTGCCACCCCAGCTACATCAGCACCCTCTGCGTGGAAGGACTCACATTGCTTTCCGTTAAAGGGAGTGTTCCACATGTGTATGGGATTTTAAACTAACATGGCCATCTTGAATACCATTCGGTGCAGTTTACAGCCCTGTCCTCCGTAGGACCCAAACCGCTCTAGCTTCTGAGCCACACGCCCGCGAAGAAGTGCAGACCATTTCGTGCGGCTAAGGTAGCTCAGCCGCCAGCGCTCGCGCTTAGTTGGCGCTAGCGGCCCAGGCAGTGGCCAGGTAGGTATTGTCACTGGGCATCTGCTGGGCCTGACAGAACAGGTCCACCGACTATGGAGCATCCAGGCGAAAGTGATGTTCTCGTCCGCATTCCGGCTGACCAGGCCAACGGCGCGTGGGGACTGTAAACCAACGGTCTTCACCACCACCCAGCCGGGGGTCTCAGACAACCGCAACCAGCCTGAAGAAGTTGACTCCCCACCTCCAGAATCTTCAGCTTTCAGTTGTCTTACCGGAAAAGCAAATATGCCGCTGTTAAATCTTGGTAAGTCATGAAGAACACACACCAACTTTCGACCTTAGGCCAAATGTGAGGTTGCGCTCTCGTCGTTTTCTTCGGCGACGCAAGAGAAGGGTGGCATAATACTTCAGCTGTGTCATCTCCGTGACCATACCGCACAACACTTTTTGGTGCCACCAATCGGTGGCCTTACTCGTTGAGGTGTTGACCTCGTACCGCTATAGGGTCACCAGAGGCCACGAAATGAAAAAACGATCGTTCTGATGAATGCAGTTGAAACATGTGGTCATACGTTAATACGGATAATTAAGGCATAGAAGTAAGCGTCAAGACTGAACGGAGCTCATTCCGACCATTTCCATTCCTCCATAGGGTCAGGTCAGGTCGGGCCACTTTTCCAAGCTGGTCTACCAGTTGCTTACAAGAACGATATCACTTTTGGTTTCGTTCACAATGTGCTTCTGACTAAGTTTATTTTGCTAGGTGCAGCTGTGAGAAAATAAAACATCCAAGACATCTAAATTCCATTTTAGCCTGACCTATGAGTGAGCTGATGTCAATCTGGAGCAAATCCATAAACAATCTAAATGGAAAATTGAGTGTTAGCCGGGTCTAGCTGACCAGTGCAATGTTTGTTGGTGGTCAGAAATAGGTGTATTATACATCCATAGGTACTCAAGATCAAATAGCTCTAATATTATACATAGTCCCATGGACGCTTGGCAATTACAGACTGAGAACAGGCACGTTGATGCATGGAATTGTGCGTCATCAGCTTCACAAACACAATACAGAAGTGGTTACAAGCGCCGTTTTCGTTCGTCTAGCCACTCCACTACTGGCAGCAGAGGTCTTGTCATATAATATAATATATATTATATGTCAATATAATATGTTATATTATACATAATACATATAATCAATATAATATACACAATACATACACAACAATATATACAATACAATACAAATAGCATATACAATCAATATGAGGTCACCTTGGGTGACCTTGTAATCACTATCACTATCCTTACTATTACTATGCTTACCTTGCATATCCTTACGTGATCTATTGTGGCCTCAGTCTGCATTAAAATGATATCAAGTTATGTTCTCAATGAAATGTCCGAATTCGGCGCTCTAAACTACCTGATAAAACTGCCTATTTTGAGCCCAGCATGCGTTCAGCAAAAGGCACCCATAGAAGTAGGACACGACCTTGGCCGATGTCATCTGTTCTGTGGTCACATGATCCTGCCCATGTGAGTTAGCATTCGTTTCCTAAACATATAATTGCCAAAACTGCATAAAAGTGTGCAAAAATTTCCATTATTTACGAAAAAAATCAAAATCAACCTTACCTCAGGTCACTATCCTCGCCTGTTTCAAAGAATATGAAATGTACAAACTGTAGGGACTATTATTTTCCGTTACTATATAACGAGCTTGAGAAACGGCAATTAGGACAAAAAAGTTACGCGTTCTCGAAGTTATTAAGAAGTTAATCTCTTTTCTTCACCTAGGTCAATGACCTTGGCAGATCAAACTGGAAATTCGCAGTAAGGAGGTCAATTGGATATATTAAGAGGTACTGTTAACCCAGCGTTACTACCGGTCCTTGTTCTGGAAATCGCGCTCACGAACGCCGTATATGAACACTTAAGCAAGGATATTCTTTATTGGTATTGATCGTCCCATCGCTTATGGAATGAGAGGATTTTTGACGTTATTATGACGTCGTGAGTGCGTAGGTGACTTTGAAACATTCTTCCTGATATACCTCTACCCAATTTGCGCGCTCTTACGCTAAAAAAATTGAGGGGCTCAGGTCTTAAGAATGACATGATTGCGAACAGCACCGAAAGTTTTTCAAGATGGCTGTTCCGGCTCAAAACCTCATATAAATGTGGAGCACACAATTGCTAAAGGATCAGTGTGTGTGTGTCCGTTGCGTCACCGGCAAGCCAAACGGTAAGGAATTTATTATGAAATTTTCACACGACGGAAATGCGCCGGCTGGGCTTTTCTGGGTCGCGTCAAAAATTCGCATTTCGCAAAAATGAGCGCGTGCCGAAAAAAAAAATGTCATAGGGTAAACACGGCGACGCTAGTTTTAAGACGACCGGCCGACGCTTCGCTTCCCGAAGCCGTATCTCACTAACCAACGGTTGCAGCCACATGAAACTTGCACAGTCCGATAGCGCACGGAACGGGACATCACAATCGGGCGCGCTTTTGGCGCACGTCACATGTGGCACGTGCACATGTGTTGACAAGGCGAAATCGGCCGTTTTTGACGGACAACACTACTTCATCGCCATTCATCCAGCCAACTTCACAATACGGAAGTACTGGTCAGATCAGGTTACGGTTCAAACGTTGTGTACCTGCGGTATTGGGGCGCATAAGGAAAAAAAACAATTATCAAGACGTTTATATATTTCCAGCATTTAATACGAGTATGGCGCGCCTGCGACAGACGTTGCTAATAATTGGCGCTGAAACGGCGGGTGCTTTGTGCGTCCTGTATAACGTTGCCGCCGCTCCGGCTTCGCGCGTGGGAGGCGTGGACATGATTTTTCAGCAGCAAGGAAAAACGTGTCTGGCGAAGATGGGTGAAAGGTGCGTATTGTTTCACACATGAATGCTGCTTCGATACCCTGATGCATCATCCAATATTCCTCGTCATTTTTTTTTTCACGAGTGAAAGCATGGTATACTTACCGTGGAATTGCATGAGGTTAGATCAGTTAGTTTGATGAGCCAAGGTCTTTGCGAACAAAACAAAATTGAGAATTTCTTTTAAACATCACTTGGATCTCACACCTAACAGCATATCCGTGTGCCTGCATTAACAGACATGTGCATGCATTGAGAGTGGTTCATTTGCTTACACCACAAAGGCTAGCAATGTCTGACTCGCAACATACATCACCTGATCATAATACCAACACGCATGGCAACAAGCTACATTCCAGCACTCTCTAGTCATGCCCGCATCTAAAACTAAATTGATCTTGTATATTATTCTAGGGTCTACACATCTGAATAATTTTGAACATGATTTCTGGCTTCAGAAGCAGCGCACTTATATGCAGGGGCAATGACTGGGATTCAGCTGTTGCCTGTTCATTGTTAATGGCCTCCAACAAGCAATGAACGTTCGTGAATTATAATTTGGCATGGAAGTGTTTTTAACAAGTTTGACAAAAGTATCAATACTATGCAGCCTAAGGTTTCTAGCACAAGTTTCCCATGGTATCAACACCTACAAAGCTCTCAGAATTCTGACCTCGCCATGAGGGAAGCAAGTAAGTCTGATAGAAATGCTGAAGGAATCATAATGCTGTGATGGTGATCATATGCAAACAAAACATCAGGAACTTCAGCACAGCGTGGTCTGGGCTAGGCTGGCACATCCATGCACCAAACAGTCTGCACATTGATCTTACCTCCATGCCATTCAGCGGATGCCTTTTGCTGACTGCATTGTTGACCTCATTCAGCTGTTTGACAAGGCCTCATTCATTTGAGCACCTTTGGTACCGCTGTACAATGTATGTTGACATTTGGTTGCATGCTACATTGCAGTAGGATGAATTTGGTCTCTTTCGAGGGAGTATTGCCCACTGAATGTCCTTGTAATGATCATGTTTCCGAGCCTTGTGCCAGGCTTACATTTCCCAACCCAACCGAATGCTACATTTCTTCTGGCCAGTGCACAAACCTATGTTGGTGTTTGATTATCCATAAGAACTTCCCAGTTTTTTTCAAGACAAAATTAAAAGCAGGTATCATGTGCATCATGGCAAAAGTATCACCGTGTGTTGTGACATTTCCAGATTTCACCCTGTTGGATTTTATCGATGACAAACACTTCATTTTTTAATTCCTTCAATTTTATTAATTTCATTTTTTCAATGATGTTATAATGGACAGAGCATAATGCCAAGTCAATTGCATGTTCCACCGCATTTCAGTTGCTCTCCTGCATGACCATAAACATGACTACCATTTTCATCTCACAGCTCATGTGGTACAATGTGACTGAGCGATGTTCATTTAATGCTTGTTTTTTCCTGAACCATTTTCCATCCTTTTCAGATGAAGAGTATCAGCACCCAGAAATTCTATGGGACACCTGGGAATACAGTTATCAAATCATCTCTTGCTCTCGTTGCCCAGTCTTTAAACACCAAAATCTTCAAGGCTCTTCGTTTTCCTGTTCGGCAAAAAGCAAGGTGTACTGTCAGTGTGCTAGTTCTGTTTAAAGACCTTCACTACTTTGTGGGCAAAAGTGTGGACACTATCCTAAAGTATAGTGAGACACACCAGCAAGGATGGCATGTGCGTTGTGTTAGTGCAGTGGGAGATGCCAATGAAGTAGTGCCTTCTGAGTGCGCTGTAAGGGTGAGGAGGATGAGAAAGGACAAGGAGTATGTGATGGAGGGTGATGAGATGAAAGAAAAGGAGAGAGAACATGGGTATGAGCTGGTAGTGACCATGTGGCGTAAGCGCAGAACTGGAGATGCAGCTTCTTTCTACTGAGCTGAACTTTGGCAGCAGAAGGCCTGCAATCATGTGACGATTTGATGTATGTATGTCATGCGTGTGCTCTGAATGTGCACATGTAATTGCACATGTGTGCAATTGATCAATGACATGTAATTCTCAACATGTGTGTAAATTATAATGTGATGTAACTTGTCATTTGCATGAGAGAAAATGTATGTCAGTTATCAGCCCAGACATGTACATTGGAGGTGTCGAAGAGATTCCTCATAGACATCTGTTGTAAAGTCGACTTTGACCTGGATGCAGTTATACGTAAGTTAAATGAGAGTGCTGGTCAAAAGAACTTTTTCCATTGCATTGGTAGGCCCACAGCTTGAGGTTTTTAGAAAACAGGTAGTTTATTTACGCCGTGTGTACGAAAGTGCGAAAAGGAGAGGTAGTGGACCACTTGCCAAGTTTTTTAGGGAGGCGGAAAGACGTATCGTTTCTGTGAAATTGTCTGATGTGATTGACGCCGGAGAGCAGAACACTGTCAGTGAGTTGAAAAAGGACAACAAACGTGCATCTGACCAGCTTACCGCCTCCCAAGCTGAATGTAAACGCCTCCGAGTTGAGAACGCTCAGCCGAGTCTGGACCTTTACAAAGCCCAGCTGAAGGAGAGGAGGCGCAGTGAGGCACAAGTAGCCGCATTGACGCCAAGCCTACCGAGGCAACATGCGGTCCGTGCGCACCAGCAGAGGTATGAGGGTGACGGGAAGCGTACTTCTTCTTGGAAACTTTGTGGAAATATTCTGCGTGATGCTCTATATTATGTTCTATATTCTATCTGTGTCCTGTTATTTCATTACATCGCTGGTGTTTGCGTTAAATTGTGCAGCAAATTAGCTATGCATTCGCATCAAGATCAGGCAGTATACTTTTTTATTTTTAACATAACATTACGCAACATCAGTTCCAGATGTATTGCTTATCTCGTGTTACATTGTATCTGATTAAAGGAAGCCTTACATCCCATTTCAGACTGAATAGCTCCGTGCGAGTTCATGACTGTGCAGGTGGGGCCCGACGCGATCTTGCGGACACCCGAGCTGACCTCCGCCCAACTATTGCAAATGGCATCAACAACTCCATCCGAGTAAAGATAGCAGGTATGAATGCTCTGTAATGTACTGCTACCGACGATGTTCCTGGAGTGGTGACACGATTTTGGATCTTAGAGCCCCATGAATGCAGGTTTTCATGAAGTTCAATCAGGGAGCATAATGGGAACAAATGTTTTTTTTTTGTCATCTGTGTAAGTTAATCATGTGATTTATTTTGTGCAGTGCCACCTCTGTGCGTATGGTGTCGTGAACATTCTATGCTCTGGTTACATGACCCATCTCTTTCAGTTGAGTGTTGTGTGATGCTACTTGTGTCATTTGGGGCCTTAACAAACCTCGTATTACCAACCATTAGCCAGTTTCTCAAACAGAACTTCACATATTCTTGGTGTAAATTGTACATTTTTGGCATATAATTGTATAATCCAGTTTCTCAAAGCAAAAATATACAACTTACAACTACAATCTACAATGCTAAAAAATACACAGAAAATGTACAATCCATGACACAAATATCACAAAAAATCTTGCATGAGTTTCTCGAAGTCAAGAACAAATGTGCAGCAGAGCTTAATTTTGATAGATCATTAATGAATTTGGCAATGCAACCAATGCAAGCATTTCTGTCATAGATTATAACACTGACCTTAGGACTGTTGCTTATTGAAAGACAAATTGCTGCAATGGTAAGCCTAAACAACATGCAACAGCTGGTAAACACATAACAGAGCATGAAGCTTGAGTGTGAGCAAGTAATAGTGCTCCAGCCTTTCAGGCAAGAAGCCTTGGGTACGGCATGCCAAGACAAAAAATAAAGCAAAACTGCCTGGCCAAGGAGCTTCCTTTGCAAGAACATCAAAATACATCACAATTGACAGAAATTTGTGTGGCTGCCACAATACTTGTTATGGATACCATACATTCTATGTTGATACAATAGCATCCCAGTCCTGCACATTCGTGTTTCGAATTATCTGTTGGTGCGCTGAACCTTCGCACATAACATAATTTTGATCAGTTTTATCAAATATTTGATAGCTTATGGCCTATCACGCGCAAACCAGAAAGGCGCCTACACTCTTACCTTATCATTGCACTTCTTTCTACTTCTTACCTTATTATTGCACTCCTAATTTATTTCCAGTTCTGAAGCTTTGATTGATATTTCCAAGCAGACAACACAGAAAAAGAGCCAACAATGTCGGTTGAAATGGAACATTTCCAGCAATCTTAACAAACGGACCAAGCCACGGGAATCCAACACCGAAGCCAAGCCAACGTTTTCGGTACGGAACATTAACGTCCATTAGCGCAGTGCACCTCATACACGAGTCCGGATAATGCGATTCGCACTTGTTACAACCAAACACATCGTGACAACAATGTCGCTTAAGCTACAACACTTGGGTCCAATTAATATGACTACTCCGTTGCCGTGAGATGCTGCCATCATGTGCGGAGGGACTGTCGTAGCACCCTCTTAAAGCAGTGCACCTCTTGTACAATTCCAGCGAGCGAGGCCTGAAATCGCACTGACATCCAGAGACATACTCTGCCGAGATCATATGCCAACAGCAATCCTAAAGAAACGGACCAAGCCCCGGGAAACTAAGGTTGAAGCAAGGCCAGCATTTTCGGTATGGTACATATACGTCTATTAGCGTAGTGCACCTCACACACGAATCCGGATAATGCGTTTCACACTTAATGGAGCTATACACATCGTGCTGACAATGTCGGTGGAACCGCAAGACTTCGGTCCGATGAATAAGATTCGTGCATTGCCGTGAGATGTTGCCATCATGTGCGGACGGACTGAAGTAGCACCATCTTCAAGTAGTGCACCTCTTGTATAATTCCAATAGGCGAGACCTAAAAGCCGCTCTGACATCCAAAGACATGCTCTACCGAGATAATATGCCAATAACAATCCTAAGGAAACGGACCAAGCCCCGGAAACTGAAGCGAAGCCAGCGTTTTCGGTACGGCACATATACGTCTATTAGCGTATATGTACCGTACCGAAACATCCAAGCCGTACCAAACTCACATCCAAAGACATGCTTTACCGAGAGAATATGCTAGCATCAATGCCAAAGCAACAAGCCAAGCCCCGGAAACCGAAGACCTAAGCAAATCCCACGTTTTCAGTACGGTACATATGCTTTAATTGGCGCAGTGCACCTCATACAAGGGTCCGGATAATGCAATTCACACTTGCTAGAAATAAATACGTCGTGCCGACGATGTCGGTTCAGTTACAACACTTCGGTTCGATGAATAAGACCCATGCTTTGTCGTGAGATGTTGGCATGTGCGGACGGACTGCAGTAGCACCCTCTGAAAGTAGTGCACTTCTTGTATAATTCGAAACGACGAGACCTAAAAACCGCTCTGACATCAAAATACATGCTCTACCGAGATAATATGCCGACAGCAGCCCCAAGGAAATAGGCCAAGCCCCGCAAACCGAAGACCGAAGCAAAGCCAACATTTTCGGTACGGCACATATACGTTTATTGGCGCGGGGCACTTGAAACACCAGTCTTTATAGTTCGATTCACACTTACTAGAAGTAAACACGTCGTGGCGACAATGTCGTACTTCGGTCCAATGAACAAGACTCATGCATTGCCGTGAGATATCACCATCATGTTGCACGGACTGACCGTACAAGCAACCCCTTAAAGTCTACGTCTTGCATTATTCCAGCTTGCGAGACTTGAAAACACCTCTGGCATCCAAGAATATTCTATACCGAGATAATACTCTCGTGTATAGGTGCGCTGCGCTTTAAACATGTATGTACCGTACTGAAAACATTGGCCTCGCTTCGGTCTTCGGTTTCCGGGGCTTGTTCCGCCCGCTTAGAATTGCTGTTGGCACATTATCCCGGTAGAGTATGTTTTTGGATGTCAAAGCGGATTTTAGGTGTCGCCATTTGGAATTATACAAGAGGTGCACTGCTTTAAGAAGGTGTTACTACAGTCCGTCCGCACATGATGGTGACATCTTACGACAGTGCATGAGTCTTATTCATCGAACCAAAGTATTGCAGCTCAACCGACATTGTCGGCACAATGTGTTTATTTCTACTTACTGTGAATCGCATTATAAGGACTCTTGTTTCAGGTGCCCTGTACGAATAAACGTATATGTACCGTACCGAAAGCGTTGCCTTTACTTCAGGTTCATGTCGGCATATTATGTCGGCAGGGTATGTCCTTGCACATCAGTGTTTTTAGGTCTCGCCAATCGGAATTATACACGAGATGCATTATAAGAGGGTGCTACTGCAGTCTGTCCGCGCGTGATGCCAACATCTCACGACAATGCATGGGTCTTAATCATCGAACCGAAGTGTTGTAACTGAACCGACATTGTCGGCACGACGTACTTATTTCTAGCAAGTGTGAATTGCATTATCCGGGCCCGTGCGTGAGGTGCACTGCGCCAATTAAAGCATATATACCGTACTGAAAACATGGGATTTACTTCGGTCTTCGGTTTCCGGGGCTTGGCTTACTACTTTGGCATTGTTGTTAGCATATTCTCTCGGTAGAACATGTCTTTGGATGTGAGTTTGGTACGGTTCGGATGTTTCGGTACGGCACATATACGCTAATAGACGTATATGTGCCGTACCGAAAACGCTGGCTTTGCTTCAGTCTTCGATTTCCGGGGCTTGGTCCGTTTCCTTAGGATTGCTATTGGCATATTATCTCGGTAGAGCATGTCTTTGGATGTCAGAGCGGTTTTAGGTCTCGCCGATTGGAATTATACAAGAGGTGCACTACTTGAAGATGGTGCTACCGCAGTCCGTCCGCACATGATGGCAACATCTCACGGCAATGCATGAATCTTATTCATCGGACCGAAGTCTTGCAGTTCCACCGACATTGTCAGCACGATGTGTTTAGTTCCAACAAGTGTAAATCGCATTATCTGGACTCGTGTGTGAGGTGCACTACTTTAAGAGGGTGCTACGACAGTCCCTCCGCACGACATGATTGCAGCATCTCACGGCAACGGAGTAATCATATTAATTGAACCCAAGTATTGCAGCTTAAGCGACATTGTCGTCACGATGTGTTTGGTTCTAGTAAGTGCGAGTCGCATTATCCGGACTCGTTTATGAGGTGCACTGCGCTAATAGACGTTTATGTACCGTACTGAAAACGTTGGCTCGGCTTCGGTGTTGGGTTCCCGTGGCTTGGTCCGTTTTTTAAGATTACTGGAAATGCCCCAGTTCAACCGACATTGTTGGCTCTTTTTCTGTGTTCTCTGTTTGGAAATATCAGTTAAAGCTTTAGAACTGGAAATAAATTAGGAGTGTAATAATAAGGCAAGAAGTAGAAATAAGTGCAATGATAAGGTAAGAGTGTAGGCGCCTTTCTGGTCTGCGCGCGATGGGCCATAAGCTCAAACGACAAAATGAATAATGCTAACTGCCTGCTCATTATTTATGGTGCTAAAGATGTTGTTTAGGTTGTAAGATTTCAAAGTTGGGCAATTCTGCTAACGCGAGCTGGTTGTGCCCGTTTCGTACAGCGCATAAAACGCTCGCGGTGGAGATTTTTCTTCTTCTAAAAAAGGTGAAGTTCTTGAAGAATCCCTAGGCATCATGTACTCACTATTCACATGACCTCGTCCACAATCGCTATGCAAAATAAAGCCTCCATGAGTGGAACATTTTAGGATGAAACTGAACACTGAAGGAGCTGATGAATGGAAGGAAGCCTCCTTCACCGAATTTGTCAGTTACGGACAACATTGCTACCAAATCCAGCCCTAGTTCTGCACGCACGTCCACAACGCCAAACGCATCTACAACACGTGTTGCTCTGTTTATTACGTAGCACGGAGACTTACAAACACAGCGCGTCGATGACAAAACGAAACGCGCAGCGGACGACGCAACTAAATGGTGTTGCTGAAAAGTGGGTGCGCACCACCATAGGCGAGTCGACGGGCAGTGGTCTCACACAAATTCCTTGCGGACGGGGAGCTGTCTTCACTCTCTCTCTCTCTCTCTCTCCTCTCTCTCTCTCTCTCTCTCTCTCTCTCTCTCTCTCTCTCTCTCTCTCTCTCTCTCTCTCTCTTCTCTCTCTCTCTCTCTCTCTCTCGCTCTCTTCTGCTATCTCATGCTCTCTCTCTCCTGCACTCGCTTCTCTTTAGTTCGCTCCTTCTCTCTCTCCCGTCCTCTCTCCTCCTCTTCTTCCTCGACTTCTCCTCTCCCTCTCTCGCTGCACTCAGCTGCTTCGGCTAGGTGGCGCCAACTGCCGCTCATCCTGGCGGAAACGCGGGCACCGTGGGTTAACGAACCCCGCGCCCAGACGCGTTAACCACTGCACCACCGGCACCTATCCCTTTGATTTCATACCCTGATAAGCGTTGCTTTTCAACCAAAGCGTCATAATTGTAGCTGGAGATAATATCCCCCAAATCGTAAGATTATGTGGCTGGTTTGATGCCGAGCCAGGCAACTGAAAAGTTATATATTATTTTGTCTTAATTGATGGTAGTTCGGGTTAACACATACACAAAAACGCATACTCAAAATAACAATAACACATACAAAATAACAGTAACACATGCTCAAAACATAAGACGTATGTTTATGGCTGCTAGAATTATCTCATGTTTGGTGATCGTTGTCCTGGCAACGGGACGCACAAATCCACGCCACTGCCAAATGTACAAACTACGACAAGGTCACGTGACGGCTTTGAGAAACTGGCTTAATGCGTAGTTTGTTAAACCGAAAGTACACATTAATACTTGGCGTAAGACTGTACCTTCACTTTGAGAAACTGGCCACATGTGGCTGTAGGTCATCTGCGTATTCCGCTTGTGTCACAACCTCTAATTATGTGAAAATATCAGCAACTTACGGTATGAACCCACAACCCACATATGCAGCCTAATGGAGCACTGCTTCCCATGCTGATGTTTACGTTATGGGTTGTTTCGTTTTACAGGCGACGGATCTCCTGCCGGAAAATACCGCCATTTCCGAAATATTGCGGTTGTGCTGATCGACGAGCCACTTCCGCAGAGAGCGCCAGTTCTGCTCGCTACGTCAGCTGCCAAAGAAAACTACGAAAATCTTCCCGCCATCCTTCTGCCTTTCAATGATTCGATTAGAGAAATTGAGGAAAATGGTCTTATCATTGATGGAACTCGGAGGAATTTTGAGTTTTATTTAGGCGGATACTATAAGTTTCTTCTCACTGTTCTTGGATTGAACAGCGCCAATGCTAAATTTGCTTGCGTTTATTGCGAGTCGGACGATGCTAGTTATTGGAAACGTGGTGACGGGAAGCCAAGAACGGTTTGGCGCGTAGGCAGTTTTGGCGTGAAACGGGGAAATTTACTTGATTCGATTCCGCTGAATAACGTAGTTTTTTGCTTTCTTCATCTGTTCTTGCGGACATCGGACAAAATTTTTGCCATCGTTGGACGTGAGATCCCGGAAAATTATGTAACTTTGTTTGAAAAGCACCTTCAGGCTGCCATCGCATGCAGAGGAAAAAATTTTGCTGTCAACGGTACCGTCGAGTTTTCTTGTTTGGATGGAGCAGATCGGCGACGCATCCTAAAAGAGCTTTCCGAAAGTGATACGTTGCCAAAGTTTTGGGGAAAATCTAGGGGCGCCCAGTTAAAATGCTTGATGTGTGCCTACATAAAAGTGCTCTCTACTGCTCGTGACTGTGACAACGCTGCGGCGGTAGACCGAGCATGCGGCAGTTTTCTGAAAATGTTTATCACGCTTTTTCAAACGACCATGGTTACGCCCTATCTCCATATTCTTGGCCACCACTGTCATGAAATGAATTCACGTGTGGGTCGCATAGGTGTCTTTGACAACAAAATGAAGAAAAACTAAATCATTTCGTGATCTCAACATACTTCAGTGCAACAAACTTCAAACAGACCCCAAAGCAGATCCTTCTGAGACGAGCAAGGGTCCTGAATCACCTGCTCTGTGGGTCAAAGAAGGGCGCGTCCAATGCATGAGTGTGCCGTGGCGGCTGTACATCGCAGGCAGACTTTCTAGAACGCTGCGAGGAAGCGCTACCTCTACGGAGACGCGGCCAGTGACCCTGCCGCATGGAAGATGGTGCGACCGGGCTGGACAGCCACCGAAGCCGTGGTGTCGCCCTCGCGTGTAGGCGGGTCGTCGTGGTGTCGGCGGCACCGCCGCCTACTGTTATGGTTGGCCTTCAAATTTGTGTGCAATAAAGAAACCTCGTTTTTTTTACTGGTTTTCGTTCAGAACCTGGATTTTTGCTATGCATGTTGATTCTACGGTTGTGCTGAGTTACACTTGCTATATTCTAAGCGCCGTATTGATGAAACAAGACCTTCAATTTTCTGCGCAGACGCGGCGCCGTAACCAGATTCGGACACGGCGTGCCAAGGGGGGGGGGGCGAGGCAGCAAAGTGCAGTGACTATGCCGTACATATTTTAATTTTTGCATTCTCTGGTTCTGCTGAATCAGCTGCTGATACCAGGGCCCCGTTATCCTTGTAGTGAAGCAGTTCACATCAATACATACGTTTATGCGCAAACACATTTGCACCTGAACATTTTTATGTTTATGCGTAAAACCATTCACGCATATACATTTCTGCACTTATGCATGAATGTTAAAACTTGTAGACAAGCGTCGACCTGCGCACGATTGTCCTGTCACTGACAAGGACAGAATACGCGCATACCATATCACGGACGTCCTGCGCGCAGGTGACACCCGTGACATCCATTAGTTTAACTGAAATTCGCGACGACATACTAAATCACACCAGGAAATGTGTAACACCATCAAACGGGGAATTGAATTATCTATCATTATCCGCCCTAGCAATGAAATGATATGATATTTTAACGACCTGGTGCCGCATCATTTGAATGTTCCGCGTGGGCGCCTCGCGCGGCAATTGAGTTTGCACGTGGCAACCCTCTTGGCATTGCTCTGATTTAATTACTTTGGCGACGACATGTTCTAAGCTTTACAGCTATTTCTAATACCGTCATGTAAAGAATTAAATTCTGCGCCAAAATATGGACTAGCAAATGATGATGTATGACTCCATGGCGCACGGCGTATGCGCAAACACAAAATTTTACTCCTGAGACAACAACACTGCGGTAAACACCTAGTTCAATATCCTGCCACCAGGGTCGGCCGCGGCACCACTAGTAGTCATGTCCGCTCATGGAACGTAACAGTTTTCTTCAAACCAGCACCAATCGAAAGCTAGTATGCGCTTTTATTAGCCATTCTGAGACTGGTGACGTCAGGTTGCCATCTTCACCTTCAAAAGCCGCATAAACTGCTTTAGGGCATTGCAGCCAATTTCATACTCGGAAACCGCTCGACCGATTTGCCCGAAACCTTTATCAGAAAATAGAGTGCATACAATTTCATCAGCCGCTCAAAAACTGGAGACCTCAGGTTACCAGCTTCACCATCAAAAACCGCATAAACCACTTTAAGGCATTGCAGCCAGTTCCAAACTCGAAAACCGCTCAACCGATCTGCTTGAAACTTTTAGCAGAAGATAGAGCGCATGTGATTTCGCCAGAGGTCCTGAAACTAGTGACCTCAGGTCACCATCTTTACCTTCAAAATCCGCCTAAACCACTTAAAGGCATTGCAGCCAAGTCCAAGCCGGGAAACCTCTTAAACGACCTGCTTCAAACCTTTACCAGAAGTTAAAGAGTGTGGGCTTTTATCAGCTGTTTTAAAATTGATGACCTCAGGTCACCGTCCTCATTTTCAAAAACCGCATAAATCATTTTAAGGCATCGCGGCCAAGTCCAAACTCAAAAACCGCTCACCCTATCTGCTTTAAACTTTTACCAGAAGATAGAGAGGGTGGGATTTTATCAGCCGTTTTCAAATTGGTGACTTCAGGTTAACATCTTCACCTTCAAAGCCACATAAACCACTTTAGGGCATTGCAGCCAAGCCAAGACTCGGAAAATGCTCAACCGATCTGCTTGAAACTTTTACCAGAAGATAAAGCGCATGCAGTTTCATCAGACTTAGGTCACTATCTTCACCATCAAAAACGGCATAAACCACTTAAAGACATTGCAGAAAGTCCAAACTCGGAAACCGCTCATCCGATCTGCTTCAAACCTTTACCAGAAGATAGAGAGGATGCGATTTCATGAGTCGTTCTGAAGGTGGTGACCTCAGGCTGTCAAAAGCCGCATGAACCACCTTAGGGCATTGAAACCAAGTTCAAACTCGGAAACCGCTCAACCGAGCTTACCAGTGTCTACGCTAAGGCAGCCCAGAAGCGCGACGCGTTTTTTTTTTGTAGACCAACAGCGCAGACTTACTGCTCAACGCGACCAGCCAAAAATGTTTCAAGAAACGCGTGCTAGCTGATAACGAAATGCAAAAGTACTCTGAGGTCACACCCCCAAAATCAGATAATCTTCTAAACAGCTGTCCAGTTGATTCTTTGGCGCAGGCATTGCTCGCTATTGTCAAAATGCCATGCTATGCCGCATATAGCGTTACCAGTAACGGTAACTGCCCGTTTAATGCAGCCTCTGT
>NW_023596545.1:23147046-23157046 GCF_011947565.3 Pollicipes pollicipes
GGTGCGCTTCGATGATGAATGGTAGGACCACGATGATAATGTGCGGTGTGAAGCGTGCGACATGTTATGGCGCTTACGTGTTGAACTATGGTTTTGACACATTTTTGCTCTTTTGAGAGGTTTGCACTTTCTTGTCATATCTCAGAAACCAGGGAAGCGTGTACGTCGATACAGGCATGCTTCGATAGGCGATCTAACTGCCAGTTTCTCATACGTTTACGGTCTGTGAAGTTGTATCTTGCCGATTCGTCCACTTTTACGATTTACGCGGGATTTCCGATCTTATGGCAAGTAGTAACACAAGAATGGCATGCTGCGATAGGCCATTGAACGGAAAATGCCTTGGTGTTACAAGTGCGGGGTGGCACGTTAAACGTGTCGGACACACACGAGCCGGGATGATGGCTTTTGCTCTTTTCCACGGGTTTACACGCTTTTAGCCACATCTCGGCACCCGGAGCACGGAGCGACTGGGCGGTAACATGCATTTGTAACAAATCGAACAGACAAAGACGTTGCATGAATTGTCATGTCGCATGTGCTGCGTATAACGCGTGCACGATCAGCAAGATAGATTGGGCCGTTAAAGGCCGGTGTTCACTCTTCGCGCAGGCGAAATACGCTCTCTCCTGCCGGCGGCCGGCGGAGACCGCCAGTACCGCGCGCGACCTGCAGCCGAGTCTTTTTCACACTTAACGATATATTTATTATTACGAGATATGTCAACCAGGGGCACCTAGAACCGTGATTCCAGCTGCAGAAGATACATAATGCAAGTTTCCAAATTTTGCATTAGCGCAGCGAAGCAAGTGGGCAAGCGCTTGTTCTCGTTGTTT
This sequence comes from Pollicipes pollicipes, assembly GCF_011947565.3. NCBI lineage: Eukaryota > Metazoa > Arthropoda > Thecostraca > Pollicipedomorpha > Pollicipedidae > Pollicipes > Pollicipes pollicipes. Next base: position 23,147,883 of record NW_023596545.1, read on the forward strand.
CGGCTGCCGTGACTGGTGACCATGTGGTGCAGATAGGGATCTGTTTGGGGCTTTGAGTATCTTAGTACAAGACGTGGGAAAAGTTTAGGTGGTCTGTTTGCCGTACGCCACGTAGTAATTGCCAGCTTGTGTGACAGATTGGCAATAATAGGCCACCGTATGCTATAGAAACCATATAGGGTCACGATTCTCATACCAAATATTGCCAAGGACATTTGATACGATGGTTGTCGCAGAGTACGGTAAAAAGTCTTTACGAAAACGTTTGCTGGTGTGTGACGAAATGCATCACCATGAGGGCATAATATCTGTGCATGGAGACCTTATGTTATGTTTTGCATTGTGCGCTGTATTTTCGCATTGGCTGTCATCAACATTTGCTGTCCAAAAACATTCTTGGCACCAAGCTTTGCGTACATATATGCACTTTTGGCACCAACCTTATCCACCAAGTCCGCAGGTTTCACCGCCCCTGAAATTCAGTTCAGTTTAGTTCAGTCTAGAATATTGTGGTGGTCATTACCCTGGTACTGATGCTGCCCCAGGGAGATAGAATCGCTTTTGAACTAGGGTGATAGTGGAAAATTCCATCGCAAAAAGAGCGTGCGGGAGTGAAAAAATCAAATCACAACAGAGGGAGCTTATGGGCTCGTGACTGATGCTTCAGCAAAGACATCTATTTCAAGTTCGCATGGACGTAATATCAGGAACCTGACGAACGATTTCGTTTTTTAACATCTTACTCCATTGAAGTAAACCAGAATACATTAACACGCGCTTGGGTGAGGGGTGGGGGGCAAATTGACCCCCCCCCCCCCGAGGGCTTTTCCCGAATGGCTTCTGAACGGCGCGGCGTAGTTGCGCCAAATTTTGCATAGCTGTAGAAAACTGCATAGCGGATTGTTTGACATATCGATTTTAGATATACCTGGCAGGGTCGCTGACCTATGGCAGGTCAAAGTCATCCCATGTTTTCGGCAAAGGCAATTTCTGGGGAATCGTTCAATCTGATACAACAACGGAGTGTTTGACGAAGACATACATCTCTGAGACGCTTTCTTAGGCACCACAAAATTAAATGAGCAAATTACGTTAATCTAAGGTCAGGTACGGTGGCCAGGCTAAGATCAAAACCAGCCTGACTTATTACTCTAGGGCTTGCTGTATGGAATAGTTTCTGGCGCTCATTTCGAATTTATTGACAGCAGGAACAGCATTATAGATCTTCAGTTGACTTCTTAGAGGTCAGAACAGGCCATTGACCTAAGATGACCCGGGTCGAACGTTTTGTTTTAGGAGCATACTGCCTAGCGCAATCTTTGTCGCTTATTCAAATGCAAAACGCAGAGCCGTCTTGTATCATTTTGGTCACCGTGACCTTCAAAGGGTTAAAACGAGGTCAATGACCTAAAATGGGCTTGTGACCTTTTGTTTAGAGGCAGTTGCCTAAATTCTGGGGGCGCTTTGGAGACCAACCTGGAATTTTACATTGTTTGACCTTGTTCGACCTGAAGATCATGACCAAGGAAGCTGAAACCCTAACCTAAGTGAGTTCACGTATAGGTCAAGACACCCTGTAAATTTTGTTGTATTTAGCTTTCTTAGTTCCCGAGATCTCAGAGGGGGGTCAAATTGCCCCCCCCCCCCAACCGGGCGAAGGGTGTCCAACCGATCAACCGGGCGCGTGTTAAAACATAGTAATTTCATGACAGTATTATGAGCATAACAAATTATTAGCACCAATAATATGATGCTGCACTTTTCAATTCCCTTCCACAGCACTTTTAAAACAAAACAAAGCAAAGGAATTCAATAACAAAATGACAACAGAAAATGCAACAAGCATAAAACACTCGAACAAAAAAAACCTTGGACTCCTACACATCAGCCCATCACCAAGCCAAACACAAAAGACATACTTCTGGCTTATGTTAAGATGGGGGTCAGGGAAAACAAACATTTTGTCACCGTTTCTTACAAATACCAACGCTTATTTCCATGAAAGTAGGCTATCCCTAACCCAAAGAGGCCTTACATCATCTCATCCTGTACAACCTGTTTGCATCAGAGCAGCAGTTGGGAGTTACTGATTCTTGCACAATTCCTATTGCACTTGCTATGCACTTGACCAACTTAACCCAACTTAGAGTGGCCCATATGATGAACATCATCTCAACTCACCTGTCTGTCGACAGCAGCACTTGTGATAAAAACATGATACTCAAAGCTAGTTTTTGGCTGGTTTCAACTGCATTTTTATTCAGATCAGTTGTGTGTGCTTGTTGACTTCAGACAAAGTTGACAACACACAAATCAAATCACTTTAAATCACTTTAAACAACTTATTTTGCTTGTCATGGTTAACCTACGTCAAGGGCAATATGGTTATGCTCCACAAAACAATCTCTCTCCTCCAAAAATAACATGACTTTTAGATGACCATGCCAGTATTGCTGCTTGCCTTTTCACCTGCAGCAAATGAATCCATTTGGGCTCGTTTATTCATACTTAATGACAAAGTTTGAGTTGTTGGTGTCACATTTTAAATGGGGTAGTTTGACTAATTGCTACATACTAATATTTAACTCATGTTATAATTACTATTCAGCTTAGAGTATCCCTGTGCTAAAAGTATAGTGCATATATACAGTACAGTCATTTGCCGGTCAGCAAACCATGACAACTATAGAAAACATCTGGTTAGAGCAGCCATGAGGAACCACTTTAAGAAATTGGGGGCAAAGAACCAAGAATATGGAACATAGTAAGCTTGTGGCATCATAATTTGTCTTATGGCAAAACTCGATGTATTAAAACAGAACATGGCTAACTCTGGTTACAAATCATGTGTTGAAAGCAGGTAAGGTAAGCAATTGCTTGGTGCACAGGAGACTTGCTGGCTACTTCCTGCTCCCCAAAAACAAAAATTCAGCACCTTTTGCATGGTCTGCTGGCAGACAGAGTCATCCGACTCACCTCCAAAATATGAATTCCAATCATGCGCACCAAACTTCGAGATTAAAATGCGAAACAAGCCAAAGGTGTGCACGATTAACATCTCCAGAGGGCAGAGTTTCGCCATCAAACACTTCTGTATTAGCTGCGTCAGGTCTGTCCCAAGACTCTATATGGCAGCCTTGCCTTGCCTTAACAGCCTTGCCAGGTAGCCTGGTGAGTCAGACGCTCGAAAGGCTTTGATTTATCATTATTGAGCACCGCCATGACCCAAAAAAAAAACGGTTAACCGAAGGTTTAAGAGGGCAAAAATGGCGGTAAAAATAAGTTCCGTGCTTCAATTGTCTCCTTCATTCCCTGTAGATCGTTCATATTTGGGTTTGGGCGTCTGGCGAATTAATCCAATTTATGTATGAAATACGAACAAGTTTGCGGTTGGAGCATCTTGCAGAGAAATTGGTCAAAATTTAAGCGGTAGATGGTACCTCTAAAGACAATCGAAAAGAAAGGAAGAAAAAGGTGGTATCACACTGGTAGGATACCAAGAAAAACAAAAGTAGCTTAATAAATGTAATGACTGGTACCTTTCTCGCAAAGTTTTGTTATCAGCTAGTTTGACTTAAAATATGCTGATGCAAGTGCTCAAATGGTGATATTCATCTTGCAAGTTTAAATTAGAAGGCATTTCTTGAATATTTCACTCATGCATTTCGGGAGCGATGCAATTTAGTGGTCAAGCTTCCTCGAGAAAAAGAAATACGTGGAGTACAATTCTCTACCAGGCCTTGCTGGTGTTTACACCAAGCTCTGCTTTCGTGGCGTGGTGGTGAGGGGATGGGTGAATAGGGGATGAATAGAAGAAGGTGAATAGGGGATGCGTGAAAACCTTGCATTTGGCGCACAGCTGCAGATTGTAATGCATTTTGTAAGCAAACCAAACTTAATGCGTGCAAGCAGCTGGAGTCGCTTGGGTTCTTGGGCTTGGAGGTACCTCGCGCCCTTGCTCTGTGCATACATGGACATGATTCAGATGTAGGTGAGGCAGGACATAGCCACAGGTGCCCAGGTTCTGTGGAGCCTCGTTTATTCTTGGTGGTTTTAAGTGAGCTCGATTTGGATGACATCTGAAAACCTCAGAAAGGGAAATAGGGGTTCGACATATGCGATTAAACAACGTCAGGCAGGAGTGAAAAATTCACATAAGATATGGGGAAAAGGAGTGAAAAAATTCCTCCTCATGGAGTGTTGCTTTACACCCAAAGTCGGCAATTCTAGGACACTGCTGCCCTGTGCATTTTGGTGTCAAGGTGTTTGCTGTTTTAGTTGAATTCCTTAACCAATGAACACAAGTGTTTTCACGCCGTCTTCATTTTAAGGTTCTGATTCTTGGTCGGGTCTATGTAATCTGTTTAGGTCTTGCATCACCGGCATGACTTGGCGGCAGCGAGACCAAGGCTAGCGTCATTTTTTCTTCAGTTAGCAGCAGATTGCTAAAACATGACCTGTCGCATGAAGATGCATATCTTCACAAGCACACAAGCTGCAAAAACGGTAGTTAACCCGGTCTGGATAATTTTATAGTCATATTGCAGATCATTTGCGGGGAACATGCAACTATCCTCATCCTGCTGTTTGCCTGATGGATACTCATCCGATGCATGATTCCCCATTATGGACTTGACAAAGCAGGCGTCTTGTCACTGCCCTCCAAAAGGGCCCATACAGCACGAGCACATTTGAGCGAATACCTAAATTTGATATTTGTCGGCAACATTCTATGACTTATCATTTTAGAGGCCTTACACTGAGTCTTTGAACACCTTACACTACGCACATGCCGTCCTTTATGATAACTAAGGGTATACTCGAGATGGATAAGATACCTCCGTTTGGATTCCAAGACTTAATTGCGTGTGCACTTTGCCGTCTTGCTAGTGATATAGTTCCACGAGCATGTCAAAACAATATACAAGCTATTTTGCGTGTGAACTGCGGCAGCCACGCCAAACGTCTGTGTATCCGTTTTGGCCATGTTCATCTGTTGATGTTTGCTTGATCGCACTTGGTTTTCGGCTCCTAGGTTTTACTCTCCGCTTCACACGTCGTTTCTTCTTCCTTTCGAAAGCTTCATACGGGGCTGTATTTTTTGATACAAGTATCAACACACCGATATGTTTAGTTGAGTTTTTCGACATTTTCTTCTGCATTTTGATCAAATGCGGTTAGCACGATAAACGTACGACAATGATTTGTGTGTCACTTGAACTAGTTGATCATCACAACAAAACATAACGCCACATTTCACAGCACATCAGAGAATACAGTTGGTCAAGACTCACGAGATACAACTACACATGTAATAGGGGTCACAATGAGGGCCGCCGGGTTTTGGCGACTTCTCGCGAAATTCACGGTCAATTCACGGCTGTATGAATCACCGTACCTTTCCGTGGTGTAGCACCGTTTCATCAATCGCTTTTGATGAGCATATCTCCGTGGACAATGCGACGACAGGTCTGCTGATGCATTAGCCGGCCTGAGGTCCTAGCTAGCGCATAAGGCTCGTGTGTGGGAGGTACGTATACATCAATCGCATTTACAAGCGCAGTATCATGTTCACGCAACCGTCAAAATGTTTGCTATAAATACGGGCGTAAACAATTCATGCATTAGTACATGCATCTCGACCATACGCAACGAGAAAACAGGATGTATTTTTGTTCTGAATGGAAAGAAGTCCGAGCCCAGATAGCTGGCTTCTGTGTCAGCACGTTCAAATGTAGATCAGTGTTTTCCGGACAGCTTCTAGTTTCGTTTTCGGTCGACAGGTGTCGCGGCGTTCACGCTGTACACCAGCTCATCCCCCATGCTTCTCAGCTCCTCAATGTCTGGAGGTTCATCTATGGTGTAGTCAGAAGCTGAGTCCACGGACCACTCACGGAACTGGCCAGAGAAACCAAGAATGCTCAGTAAGCATCCATGACAAGGGATATTTTGCATAAAATGAATGCAGTTGAACACATATCAACGTAACCAATTTACAAAACAGCGCTTATCGATGTAGTAGTAACGTACAAGCACGATAAAAACATCAAAATAACAAGTAGTGCCATAATCAAGCCCTTTTTACAATCGAGCATATCAAAAACTGTGTCGGTATCAAAGAATGTGATGGTCATGCACATGTGTGATAATATGTCTTGAAGGAGGTGACTTTAACACGGCCGGAATCAGCTATGCTCCTCGCCGTTGAGGGTCAGGTCCACGCATCCTGTGATTTAAAGTGATTTATAATTCCTGTATAATTCCAGTAAATTCTTCCGCATCACATGCAACCTGCTGCTGGTGACGACCGACACAGGCAGTCTTCAAACTCGGCAACGAAAGCGCGTAAAAGAGCGAAAGTATTTGCTAGTCGACTCTTTGCACTGGCAGCCAGCTTCACTCGGTCCCTTGAGCACCTGGTTGTCTACTCGGTTATAAAAGGAAACATGCTGTCTGGATAGACTGCTGCTTGCGAGACTGCCAGAGGCAAAGACAACGCATGGATTTGGTTCTAAATAGCCCTGGTGGTAATTAAAGTGCCATTTACGCAGTTATTATGCTTGAAAACAACATTAATGAACGCATAAATTGCTAGCCAGCAAACAATATCCTTTTCTATCATCAAATTTATTTCGCCAGACGGCTTGCTGAGGATTCTTGAATCCGAAAATCCCTTGTCTTAAGCCGCGCCAAATCCGCAATGTACGCGCATATGTGACACGGACCTAAGCTTGATGCTTGACATTGTAATGTTGTAAGAGAAAGGAAAGGTGCGATAGCCATGCTTGCCGCAACATCAATCACCAACAGCTAATATATGAACACATGCATTCGGGAAAGATAGATTCCCTTTAAGAGAATGTTCCACATTTGAAAGTATTGAAGCAAGCATCAGCTGTGATCGTACAGCGCTTGTGCAATGTAAGGCAAGGCAAGTATCAAAAGGGAATTAAGATGATCCCTTGCAGTAATTATATACGCCATATTCGTTGAGTAGGCTGCACTTTCGATGAACTTTCGGTCACGAATCTTGCTCACACAGTCAAAAAGTGTTATCGCCGGCCTTATTTCATCAGCCATGATGAAACAACCCCACTTATAAATATTAGAATCCTTTTAAGTGAAAAAAAAAAATGCTGTAGACAGCAAATTTCTTTAGTTAGTAAATGCGTTCGTCATACGTCATTTTTTGATCAAAGCGTCAAGGCGTCATCGTTCTTTGCACAGCATTGATTGAGAGCCAGTTGACGGCTGTTATATTTGGAAATCGTGCTTACGAACGCCAGGTATAAATGACTTGACAATAACATATTCCTTTGGACTTGATTGTCGCATGGCCAAAGGAAGGACGGAATTTGAATGGCGTTAATATAGCATCGTGGATGCTTGGGTGACCTTGAAATAGTTTGCACGAAAAATTATGTGCACCTTAGTGGGTGTATAGCTCAGAAACTACAGGAGTTCAGGTTTTAAAAAGAGTAGGGCTGTGAGCCGCACCGAATAATCTTCAACAAGGCTATGCCATTTTAAAACCCCATACGAATGTGGAGCACTCCCTCTAACGGAACGCAGTCCTACCTCGCAGAGGGTGCCGATGTAGCCGGGGTGGCAGGCACAGATGGCGCCACCGGCATCCGCCACGCATAGTCCGTGGCGACACGACGCGCCGTCGGCGGTGCACACTGAGCTGCTCGCCCGTCCGCAGCTGCTGCCTGCAAGGCGGAGCGATGTGGAATGCGGCGTGGTGCCGTGCGGGGATGACCGAGCTAGAGAGGATAGGTGGTAGGGATTACGGACCAGGGCTCCACGCTTTTAAGAGATGATTGGGGTGGGTGACCTTATTTGACCAGCTGAATAGCCCAATGGCCCCAAGCTGTCCTCCACAAACTACGGGGTTGTAACCAAATTGTGTTCATGGTCGCTTAGCAAACACAGACGTCTCTATTTAGGTACTTTCTAAAAGTACATTGATATCTGCCTATTGAAAGTTATTGATTAAGAAAGCTGACCATGGTGTCTGGCGACTTGGAGGGACTAGTTCGCAAATACGGCCACATTCGGAGGTGCACAGTTTGGAAGAGCCGTCTATAGCCTTGAGGTCAGGTTTGTGGCTCATGTTTGGCTTTGACGACGGTTCTGGTTTGACCCTATCTTACCAGTTCGCCGGGACCAGGTCGTTCCGCCAGCGCAGTATTGGCACGGATCTAGAGGGTTCGCGTCCCGCGCCTTGTAACACAGATCTGCCAAGCAAACCGAATAGCGCTTTTCATATGCTAGCTGTTGTGATGAGAAATGTCGGCCTCCTTCAAATCAATTGAAGCTATGTTCTCACATGCAAAAGGCTAATTCAGTGAGCTCTCTTGGTGCGCGACACAAAACGCTTGATTAAGGTTACATATATGTTAAGTTAATATGCTTTGCACATCATAGATGCATGATTAATGTATGATCCCATATGAAACTAACCCCCCCCCCCCCAGGTGTTTCTTTCGCTTAAAAAAATGAAGGGTAAGAAACCGTTCATAAATGAAAGCACGTCAGTCATTTCAGAACGGTATACCAAGTTGTAAGGTTTACCGCTACTCTGTCCCAAGGAAATCTTGCCAGGCTCGGTACAACTACCGTATAGGCCTTGAGAAGTGTGCTCATGTGCATTTGCTCATTGCCTACCTGCGTGTAATTTTGTTTCTATTGTTATAAGATTTATTTCTGGCACCTGCAGCACAAAAGTTGCTCCAAAGCCGGTCAGTCGAATGTCTGCAGATATGGAAAATTGCTGCTGCCCCACAACAACCTCAGATGGGCTGATTTTGTCGTTTATTGTGCTGCACAACTAATCTGTCAAGAGGTCCTGTTCCTTAACGATGACTTAAGATCCTTTCTGATCCTATAATTTCCTCACCAGCTCCAACACAGGTGACTGCAAACTTCCATCAAGCCATCTTAGGAACAAGAACAGACCATGCATGTACAAATGTACGTGCATGTACATTTGTACATGGACAGACTACGATGTACAAAATAACCTCAGTTGTTGACCCAGCTTCTTAAAGTTGATCTATTCTGCCTTGTTTTACCCAATATAATAGGGTACACTGGGTAGAACCGAGCCGAACCAACAACACAAACCACACCGGATGGCCTTGACGAATTGGTGTTATTCG
>NW_023596545.1:23162046-23177358 GCF_011947565.3 Pollicipes pollicipes
GCACTGCCCGGGACACCGGCCGAGCGCCAGCAAAGGCGTGTACATGCAGAACGACGCCCGACGCTAGCGACACCTGCGACAGCAGGTTCACTCAGTGGTGGGCAGCCGAAGCTCACCCCGCAACGGAAGAGACAAGTGCCTCGAACTGCTTGTCCTGGACGGTGGATCACACAGGGATTTTCAATTCATATCTGCCTAGAGTGGACTGGACTGGACTGGACTGGACTGGACTGGACTGGACTGGACTGGACTGGACTGGACTGGACTGGACTGGACTGGGCTGGGCTGGGCTGGACTGGGCTGGGCTGGGCTGGGCTGGGCTGGGCTGGGCTGGACTGGACTGGACTGGGGCGGAATCCGGATCAGAATCGAGTGGAGAATGAGCGGGCTTATCAAATTGAGCTGAACTGAAATGCACCAAAAAGAGTTGGGGTAGATGATCCGAACGACCAGAATACCTAGAAAAACCTTTAATGAACTGGTTTGATGATGACAGTCGGACATCAAGGTCTCATAAGCGAGCATAAAACTGACCGGTGATTCTCGCTTTAACTTTGCTCAAAGGGAGTGTTCCGCATTAGACGATTTTGAGACAAACATTCCTTGTGATGAAATAAGCTCACTTGTAGTTATTGACATGATTTTAAGGGCAAAAGACTGCTCCAAACAACAAAATGTCACTATTTACTAAATATGCTCCTCAATATGTCATCGCGTGATTGGGTCATAAGCCTATCTATGACGTCACAGTACTTCAAGTTATAGAGAGACGTTGTTCTAATCGGTGCGCTTTTTGTAGGGCTCAAACACCGTTATGTGCGCGTGAATTGGTCGTTCTTTGTCTCGTCCTTGGGTATTTGGTGTTGGTCTTATATTGTCTTCTTGCATTCATGTGCTCGGTTATGGTGTTAGTCTTAAATTCGATTATCGGTCTTTTTGCTGTCATAGCTCGTGTCACTGCCCAAATTCCTGCATTGTGTAGTACAAAATGTGATTCGTGTTCAAAAGTTACATTGGACGTAGTACATAAGTTGAGGAAAACCTGAATCGTTTGACGCCAGAAATCGTACTGGCATACATCAGACACGAATAACTCGACAGCCTCTGTCAGCTTTGAGCATTATGTGGCCAAAAAGGCAGCAGTATCCGCGAGGTTTCTTTTGCGTCGTGCGTGCCTGTGTGGCCTTGAAATAGTCTGCGCGACAAAGTCTGCAGGAGCTCGCGGGTGCTAAGCTGAGAAACCAGAGAATTTTTAGTCTTCAAAAGGGCAGGATCGTGAGCTGCCCTGAATAATTTGTAAAAATAACTATATCAATCCAAACCCCCATACAAATGTGAAGCACTCCCATTAACACGTAAAGCTGATTGAAAGCCAACTGATGTCCGCTGATGCGACAATTCGTGCTGAGGTTTTCCAAGCACGAAGGAGTCACTGGTCCTATTTTCTTGACGTCGAGCACCATATGGCCATTGACGAGACGGTATTTGTTTGACGCTTCTATGGTATTCTTTGCCGTTTCGCCCATTTTCTGTTTCTATTTCTATTTTTATTTCTATCTCTGGGTGAATTCAGATTAGTCGACGCGAAATGGCCTGCGCCGTCTTAAATGAAAAAAGAAGATGGACAAAATTAGATTCTATCAAAGACAGACGCCAGTTTTACTGTGGTTTGAGTTCCGTAGCCATCTTTGGGTGCGGGGTCACAGCGTGATTTTAGTTGTGTAACATGTATAGTTGTGCCGCAGGCCTCGACCTCAGCATTATAAGCAGCTTCTCAAGCTGACACTTTCTTTGCGCAGGGACCAACTATTCACGCAACGCATATTTCTTTCCTCCGCCGAAGCCTTTCAAGACAGGCGCGTGGCGTGCGCTAGCATCTTGCATCAGCACGTGCGCCGCATCTGCACTAGAAGAACATCATCATAAAGGTCCTGAAAAAAATCAAGAACTTGCGTGTCCGCTATGCCATGGGGCTTTCACACCCAGCCAAGTGTGATTGCAAAACTAAAAACATTGTTAGACAATGCTCGTGTTTCAGGACACAGGTGCCGAAAAACAAGAGCGCCGGGATCTGTCCCGGACACGCGCTCCGCTCTCACCAGCCAGGCGGCGTGGGAGGGGGTCTGCAGAGGGAGGGCGGCGGCGCCCACCGGGCCCCGTGGGAAGACCCGCAGTTGGGGCCGCCGGCCGGCTCGGCACCCGTCCAGCGTGACCGTGCCGGTCGCGTCCCGTGCCAGCAGGGCGCACGAGCAGAACTGACCCGAGGTCAGGTCACACGGCCCGGAGCGCACCGTCACCTGTCAGACATGGCCGGGGTCATGACGCGGTGCGGCGCGGTGCCCCGTACGCGGAGACGGAGGGGGATCTAAAACTGCGCGACAGCCGGTATCAGGGAATGATAAGTCTGGAAGACGTTAAATGAATGGGATCAGTTGAAGTGAACCGCGTTGCAAAAGGCGTCAAATCGAGGCGTTTTGTTCACATGTGGTCAATAACATGAAAAATTGGACATGCACACTAAAACGCCGAGTATTTCAAGCTTACATTCTAACCTGTCATTAAACACCAAAAGTTTTAACCTTGACATGATTCGCCGTTTCGCGTAATGCCACCTGACGGGGGTCGTTGCGACCTCTCCCCCTGAAGTCAATAAATAAACCCATATGGCAGGTCAAAGGTCAAAGTTACCAGAATATCTCGCTTTTCAGATACACAGGTTTGTCTACATGAGAACATGCCTCGTAGCACCGTAAAATCTAAACAGGTCTGCTTCTTGGGATGAGAGAAGTAAAACTCCGGGGAGAAGCCTTTTTTGTTGGCACATTTCGGGGAGGGTCGGAACATTGTTTACCCCCCTCCCCCCGCCCTCCCCGTTTCGTTTTGCGAAGCTTCGCCCTTGTCTATGGCTCTGTTACCGCGACAGCACCGGCTCAACACGCACGGTTCGTGGAATCGCCGGCTTTCACCGCCGCCAACGCCGGCCGTTGATCTTCGCTTAGTGTTCATAAGAATCGTCGCTGTGCTCAGAAACCAAAAAATTCTGGGACCATGCTCTTGTTGTGTAAAAAACGCGCATGAATGCCCATAGTGAACCGAGCATTTGGGTCTGTTTATACGACATGCCGCAGAGGCATCCCCAAAAAACCTTAGGGAGTGTTGCATCAACTCCCAAATCAGACTAGCGTTTTTATGGCAGCGTGATCCGTTAGTTCTCACAGATTTATTTGCTGTTGCAGTGCATTATGTATAAAGCCTTTTAAAAGTTGCATGCAATTAGGAAACTGCGACTTATGTCACTGGGAGTTTACGGAGCACTCCGAAACTGAGACCACATGGCGTCGCCTGCCTCTCACCCAGCAGAGGGCGAGTACCACAGGATGTCCTTATGCGTTGGCTATTACATAAATTAGGGCAATACACAGTAAAACCAATAGTGTCACGATAGACACGCAGTCGCCATGACCAGAGTAAACGGTAGAAGATAATGTGGTGATGATTATATAACGATACCATCATATCATGCGAATAATAAAAGAGGAAGTCTAGGTAACGGAAGTAGGAGGTCGATGTTACAAATTGAGCCCTTTCCTTGCGAGGACCTAGTCCACATCTCGTCTGTTCATCAGCATCTCATGGTATACTGAACGTCGTTTACAGCTACTGGATGACCGTTAGTTCATTATTTAATTGTAAGTCGAACAAGTTGTAGATTTCCCCTCTCGCAGCTGTCTCTGCGACGCTCGCATCTGGCGCACCTCGGATGTCAGGTTCGTAACTGCATTCAGAGCTGAGCGTGATTAGAGTCACGATCACATTAGGCAAATCCTTTCCCTAACTGAGACTTCCGACACATCTTATTTGGTTATGAACAGTTCCTGGCAAGCACAGGGCACAGGAGTGTCTGCCCTCCCACCTGAAGGGCTTCTGACAAGTCACCATAGAGCAGGTGAACTCCAGGAGCAGACAGCTGCCGTCGAGTCCCGTCGAATCCGATGATGTGATTGGCTGTGACCAGGTGGCACATCGAAGCGACCGCCGATAGCTGTGCACAGAGATTCTCGTTAGTGAAACCATCAACACATGGCTGATTACAGGCCCTCTGGCTTGTCACCATATTGTAGTTCATAGTCTATTTGTCCATCTCTAGTTCATAAATCGCCCCCAACAGCTGGACCAAATCTGACAGTCAGATTATCATTGCTGGCAAGGCAGCCAGGCGGGCAAGCAGCGGTCATCAGGTAATTAGACGGGTAACTGAGGCCGCCACTTGTCTCAAGAGAGGCGCCTATCCAGGCGGTCAAGATACCCTCCGGTCCGCTAGCTGTCGATAGGAACAACAGCCGGCCAGCCGGTCATCAACTGGGTCATGTGACCTACAGCCCGGTCATTGGGTAAAGATCTGTTAAACTAAAGTAATTACATCTAAATATGGTCATGTAGGTGAGTTATGCTTAGTGGGCAGGGCAATATAAAGTCCTCAAAGGTTGGTGTGACGGCTTATGTAGTGGCTAAACACATTACCGTTTTGTTGACGCAGACTAATACTGAACCCAAACAAAGCTGGTGTTGGGTTTTTAAATGTTGAGCACATGTTTTAGCGGCCAGAATACAGCCGTCTTCGCCAGAGATACAATTCCATGTCCTAACGGCCGCAGGGAATATAATCCTCGAAAAGTACAGGCAATTACCGTTTAAGTCGCTAAGCTGTTCCTCAGTTTCCGTTGCTTACGAGGGCCCACAGCCGCACATAGCGGCTCTAAAACGTCCAAGTGGTGCTTGGCCATTCATTGCGGGCGATTCATCCTAGGCTACGACCAGAACTGGAATGTCTCAACTTCGAGCAAGTCGTAGATCTCCCCTCGTCCAGCTTTCTCCGTGGCCCTCGCGTCGGGTGTCGTTTCTGATGCCAAGTTCGTAACGGCATTCAGCGATGGGCGGTGTTGTGGGCCGGTTCTGCTCGGATGGCGCTATGATGCATTGTAACGCAACACACATACTAATGACAATATACTGCAATAGACAGATGGCAGAGCAATAAAACACATCGTATGCATTCCACTGTGATGAGAGTGTGATGCACTTGTCAGAAACAAACACCACCACGCATCACACACATAAAATACATGTACATAACTGTTGAACGTGTATTGCTTGCTGTTAAATACAACAGCGTGCAATAACCAGTGGGTTGTACCTGAAGCTGAACAGGTGGCGGCTGATACTCTGTCCATAGGCGGTCCACTTCCAAGTTGTCAACAATATTCACATATATGAGGCTGGGTCGAGACGACTGCATAGACGGTCCCTAGAAGTAATGGAAAGAAGCGGTGGCATCGCTGAAGTCATTAGCTCATTAACTGTTGTGCTCGCTCACCGACGGCGCTAACTTGGATTTGACGCACAATTCTGTCTTGAGCAGCCTCGGCTTGAGAAAGCCAAAGAAGCTCAACTTAAGTGACGTGATGCCCACAGGTTGTGTTTTTATCCCAATCAATGCCACCGCTTAGGCCTTAGATCAGATGCCTCAGCCAGACTGCAGGACAATTATAGACTAGCTTCCACTAGGGAATGCTGATCCGGGGATATTTTCTGACGTAAAATCAATTTGCTTTCAAAAATGTTTTCAGTAAGAGCACTTAGAGCGTGCTAACAAGCTATGAGGAAGGGATTCTTTTGAAGCAGGCATTTGAAAGTGGCCGAACCGCTTTGAAAACATAAGCGAGCGGCCCAACTCGGTACGCGTCAGAGAAAATCAGTCCCACATAGGAGCGTACAGACGATTCACGTTTCCTGTTATTCAACGTTGCGTACCGTAGATAATTGAGCGCAAGACATCACACAAATGTGAAAAGCGCGATACCATGTATTGAACCAATGAAACAGGAAAGGTGCAGCAAAAGGCAAGATGCCGACAACTGAGGACAGGGTATGGGATTCCCAATTAAGGTAGCTGCTGTGATAGACGATAGCTTATTACGCTTTCGATCGTCTGAAAGTCTGGCGATGATTTGGTATTCAAGGCCTCACCGGCGCCGAGGTAGGAAAGTGAAAGAAAGAAAAGGAGAATTTTGAAGGAAAGTCAAGCTTTGGAAGGTAATGGTTAGGCTGGTTACATCGAATGCTGGTGTGAGTTAAGCCTGCACAAGCCGCAGGACAGCCCATTATTGTAACCTACACAACCTACAGAAGAAAAGTGAACGGGCTGATCTGCGGACGACTGCCTTTGCCGTCTCAAAAACCTAATACATCCATACCACGCCATTGAAGACGCTGTGTCTTGGCCAAACTTGGCTTCAGCCCACTGCGAAAACCTGGCTTGGAGGACCTGGCACAGTATAATGCGCTTTACTGCACGGGACGCGGAAAAGACGCCAGAGGAGGATGATTTGCGCCAAGACCAATGTCCACCGCATGCATCATGGATGCCACCTGACACCACTGTGACTACGCTGTGGAAAGTGGAGAATACGCGGGGCATTCCGGCGTGTCGTTCGTTTTGATGCATTTGTTGCGACGACTAAAGGCCTGTCAATTCTGTGCGATATGCCAGCTGTGGACCTGAACGTCCGTGATTAACTGTCTACAAAAGGTGCGTGATGCGGTGCGCTAGTCATCATCGCGAGGCCACCACAGTTCGAGGAAGGTATATATGTGTTCTGTATGGCGCTGAATGTCATCGACGAGCGAGCTCTGTGAGGTCTCGATGCGTTTCGTGCCATGGGGACTCAGGGAATGCCGTTGCGTTTATGGCCTGAGTATCCGCATGCGGCGGTGCATGCTCGAGAGACGGCACCAGCAGGGTGCGGACTGCTCACATCCTGGAACACTCCAGGAGATGTATTGCAGCGACGCTGCCTTCGACGACGCTCATTTACGGTGGCGGCCATTAAAACGTGAAGACAACTCCGAAGAACTCATCACGAGGGCTGCTACAGGCTGTCGATCGTTCAAGGAATTGTGTTCAATTCCAGCTGACGACTTCACTTCAGTGCTACGGATTCCTAGAAGCAGTCAGCGGCAGTTCCCCAGCGCATCAGCGGCTAACTTTCCCGACCCGTGGCGATATCACTCCGAGGCGAAACACGTGGGCCGTTCCGAAGGACGGCACCCCGCACCCCCCAACCTTCGGGGTCAGATCCGTCTGTGACGTCAGCGGCACCACCAGCAACGGACAATGTTTGCCTCTTATCGGTGCCCGACAATTTCTCTGCCTCTTCCTGCGCCCGTGACGTCACCATCGTGACGTCCGCAGACTGTGCCCGGTTTCTGGCCAAACATCTGAGACCACCTGAGCCGTCACCGTCCAGTTACGGGTCTCAGACCGACCGGCGGCGCCAGCTGAACAATCATTCGCCCTCGCGAATCACCGCTGTGTCGCCAGCTGAAGTCACGCCCGGTATCAGATCCCTGATGACGTCATCTGGACAGCCTCTGCTCAGGACCTGACCTACCTGTGACGTCAGCTGGGCGGTCACCATTTCCGGGCTGCAGAGGCCATCGGAGCAGTTGAGCGCCAGTTCGCACCGGCTTAGCAGCAGAGGAAGTCCCCGAGTGTCGGCAGCTGCAGAGAACGGAGACACAGGGGCTCGTCTTTAACTTGTCGGGCGGTGCGTGCATGTATATACATAACGCCCCCCCCCCTCTCCCTCTAATCACCGTGCTGGGCTTATGCTAAAAGCCAGTTGTTTGGCTCATGCTCCGGGCGGCAATGCTTTCTGTGAGGTTAAAGTAACTTTCCCACCTTTTGGGCATACTTCAAAACATAGATTTTAGTGAAACCACGGAGCCAGTTATGTCTAATAATAGCACTGGACAGTGGAACTGCAACACACCGTTAACACATAAAAAGGATGCTAATCTCGATTATTTTGAGTTCAATTTACACTGTCAACGCTCTGTAACTGTAACTGTAACAAGTGCGCGTCGAAAAGAGCCACCGCGGTAAACGTCATACGGGAGAAATGAAATCCATGTATAACATTTTGTTAAAATTGCGGAACAAAAGCTTCCTGCTCGCACATCTTTTTATCCAAACATAACGTTTCAATCTTTTGTTGCATTTATCATATACATATTTTGACACTTAAGTATTTGCAAACATTATAGAACACACACGCTGTAAAATGCAAGGGAAATTAAACCCATTACTTTCATAGCTGTGAGCAGGGAGTCAAATGAGATTTCTCCCGCAGGGTGGACCACTTAAAATCAAAATTCTGAGTTCAACTGTTGCTGCTGACGAAATTGTCCGCGTCTGATGTCGCAATAAGTGAAAATTACAAAAAGACGGAATAGTCCTTTAAGGTTATTGACCGCCGCTCAAAGGACCGAGCTCGTATCACGCCTGCGCATGGCTCCATAGAGTTGATATAAACATTGAGTTTCCTAAACGAGTTCACGGCCACGGGCGACGCGTTCCCTTTTCTAACAAAAACAAAACGGACGCATGGGTACCGCCCCGGTGAGCAGAGAAGTTCCCGTCTAATATCGATAATGCAGGGCGGTGCTTGGTAGCACGGTACACGCTGATCACATACGGTGCTTAACAAGTCACGACTTCAGAGGAAAATGTATCAGAATGTTGCTCGAGAACTGATCGACATCCATGCACCCATACAGTCATCACAAACCGAGCAAGCCGTACAACAGCAACGGGATAAGGTGATGGCACACACTTACTTTTGAAATGAACAAGGATTTTCGTGGGGACGCAGGCCCTCGTTATTGGTAAAGCCCACAGGTTCTGCTACTGCAGGCGAACATGACAGCTCGTGCTATTTGCGAAAGTTTACCACAATCTAATGTGACGTCCATTGAGGCCGTCGATCGGCATGCAGCCTGCATCGCGTGTCTGGTGCTGAGTCGGAGCCTGAGTGGGCCTGAGGCGGCGGGCAGTCTGTCGCCGTATGGTGGCGTGCGACGTTGGGTGCTGATGCTGCGCCAACCAGACAATGCACAGCAGAACGCTGGTTGGACTTGTCAACCGGCTAGGTTGCCCGCGTTGGTTCTGGCTCATGGGTCTGAGGCAGCTGCATGGCTGGGACGTTTCATGCCATGTCCTCAAGGGGCGGTAAATTTGACTACCCCGCTGCCCAAAGTGTTGGCTGAACAACTCGCGAACGGTGCGTCGCAGTGACAACAAACTTGATGTCCTGTAAACCAATAAACACTGAATATTTTAGTATAACACATTAGATTTGTCTCAAAATGTTGCTGGCCGGCAATAGGCTAAACAGGTCATCTGTAGCAGCCAACAAGTTTATAGTTTGACCTGTTAGACATTTGACCCGAAGGTCACGACCCAGGGGCTTAAAATGTGCAAATGACGAGTTCACATAGAAGCCAACCGAATCTGTGAGTTTGATGTCTCCAACTCTTTTAAATTGTGATACCTCGGGAGGGGGTCCCGATTGGCTAAGCCAATTTGTCAGGCTACGATCAGGATGGAATTCAGCGTGCGCCTCGACACGCGGTGAGTTCGGCACACCCGGCATCAACACATACACGCGGTGAGTTCGGCACACCCGGCATCAACACACACACGCGGTGAGTTCGGCACACCCGCATCAACACATACACGCGGTGACTTCGGCACACCTGGCATCAACAAATGCATCCAGTGACTCAAAGACGCGCGGTGACTACGGCACACCTGGCATCAACGCATACATCCAGTGACTCAAAGAGCTGGGGTGAAACTGGCTGCCGGTTAATGGACAGGATGGTAGGACCGATCAAGCACCATGAACGGCTGTCTCCCCGCGCCAAGGTTGTGCGCCCTTAAAGGGAAATTTTCAGATTTAAAGGTCCTGACGCAAGCATCAGGTATGACGAAACAAGCTCGCTTATAATTATTGGTATACTCTTAAATGGAAAGGACTCCTCTAGACAGCAAAATCCCCCGTTGTGTAAATACGCTCCTCAATGTGTCGTGGTTTGATTACATCACTGCGCCTTGCACAACATTGATCGAGAGCCAATTGACAGCCGTTTTTCTGGAAGTGGTGCTCACAAACGCCAGATATGAACGCTCCGACACACTATTGTTTGGCCTTGACCGTCGCATGGTTTATGAAATGACCCAATTTATGACGTCATTATGACGTTATGAATGCCAAGGTGACTTTGAAATGCTCTTCCCTAAAATACTTCCCCATTTTCGCGGGCGTGTTGCTCAGAAACTAGAGCGGCTAAGGTCTTAGGAAAGGCAGGGTTGTGAACAGCACCGGAAGCTCTTCAAGATGACTATTTCAGTTCACAGCCCCATATAAATATGGAACATTCTCTGTTAACACGGTATCCCAACTTCACAATTTTGGTTCGTGATAATATCTAAACGGGACAAAAACGGGGCTAGATGCATTCCGGGCATTTAAACGTCCTGAATTCCATGGTGCGCACGCACAAATCGGTTGGGACTCAACGCAACCGTCGAATCTAATTGGCAAGGTGCCCGCTGTGTACTAACCCTGGGAGCCCTCCCCTAGTCCTTGACTAATCCACTCACTCATCAAGCGTTCGGCGCCATACGACATTGATTCCAGGTGTACCCATCCGTTGGCGCCCTCATCAGGACATGCCTCCCGTTCTAAGCGCCATGGCAATACAACCGGCACTTCAGCGCGCGCCCTTAATGCGCTCCATAAACTTTATTCCGTCCATTTCAAGCATCCGTGGAGGCTACGTGTATACTCTATTTAAGGCGAATCGGGTCAATTTGCTGTCAGTGGAGCACCGGTGAGACAACTGGGTGGGTATCTGGTGTGCCCACACCGCGCAAGGACTTGCTCACCCGTCTGAGCCCCAGGATAACGATTCCCTATTTGGACGGCGCTCCCCTGCGCCTCGTCCGCAATGAGGAGGGGAGGGCTCGGTGTAGACAGTACACCTGATGGGACGGTGGAACCCATCATTGGACAGTCAGTGCCCGGCATGACCTGCACTTACGCCTAACGGCTCCTTCGGCCGGTGCACTCCGGAGACTCAGCCGGGCCGGCCTGTCTGTTGACTCAATGCCAGGTCGCCCTTCTTAAAAGCGTCGATGGTGGGATCTACATGCGTACCAAACGTCCGCCACCAAGGGCTCAAAAGACCCGATGTTCACCACGCCGGAAGAAGACGGACTGTGTCCCGATGTCTCCTAAGGCGTTGTATACCAAAGGATGAGCCCAGTTACCGCCGCGCTTATCCCTGCATCCCAGGGCGGTCCACGCTGTCTTCTGGCGATAGCATGATCTACGCCTCTTTATTCCGTCACGCCCGAGAGCAAGTGAGGGACAAAACAACACTAGTCGGCTGCTTCTGACGCCGAAAAGCAACAATATCGTATCATGGAGTCGCGCTATCCTTCAACATATTTGTCTGTATGAAAGCGGGACTAAACGTCCGATTCCCGCCGAATAACGATTATAGCTGAGCCGCATCGTTCGGGCACCATCCGCACCCATTCCTTTTCTCGGCACTTACGACTCTGATATGACTTAGCCCCGCAAGACGCCAGCTGCAATACGCCAGCTGATACCAGCTGCATAGTACCGGCAGGCGCAACCGACTCACCGTCAGGCTGCGTCAGCCTGACGCGCAGGCGGCAGGCGGCGCCGCGCCGGCAGACGACGGGCGCCGTGGCGCTGAAGACGAGCCGGGCGGCGTCGGCCGCGGTGCGCTCCGCCCTCACCAGCAGGCCGACGGGCGTGGCGCTCGAGCGCAGCGTGTCGCCGCCAGCCATTGCCCCGGCGCCAGTCGGAGCCATCTCGCAGTGCACCTGGCGCCAGGCGGCACACGCTGGTGGGGTCGCGTCATCACGTGTGTGGATATCGCCCCGGCGTTATGCACTCACGCTACGCAGCGGCAGGTGTGGTGGCGAGATAAGGAGACGACTCGTCACTGGTCGGGGCACGTCGCGTTCATGGCGGCTTCCCTCACAGATCAAAACAAGGACGAAGATTACCGTGGACAGCAGGTTGCTGACGTGTTCAGAGAAAGTGAAGTCTTGGTCAGGCGAAGCCATTGGCTTTCCTGACAGAACAAACAAGCCGTTTCAAGTCCGCATTTGGCACAAACAAGTGATTTCAATGTAAGCATTCTTTAGTGCGTTTTAGCCAAGAACAGTAAGGCCGGTTCAAAGCACTTACGAGTATGTCCACCAGGCTATTTCGCAAGTCGTGCCTTCACCGACCGACAGGTTGCGAGCTATCCCGGCTGGTCGCGCCCTGCACGCTGCCTCACCGTGTCGCCGAGCCGGACGCTGCCCAGCGGCAGGAGATGGCGAGGCCGGCGCATCACCGCCGCCCAGATGCTGTCGTGACCGGAGGCGCCGTGGCGCAGCCAGCGGAACCTGCGGCAGTGCCACACCTCGGCTGAGCGGCGGCAGATGTGGCGCAGGTGCGGCGCTGCGGAACTGGCGCGGGATGACACGCTGCACAGGTGACGCAGAGCGAGACGATGTTCGGTAAGGCTGTTTCATGGTTTCGTTGTGTCTCAGAAGCATACGTGGTCTTTTGAGTTGGGATCCATCGGTTATAAAGTTTTTGTTGACGCATCGGCATTGCTGTTGTGCCATTGTTAGCGCGCATTGCCCAAAGATGCAAAGTTGATGCAATCAAGGTGACAAATGGATTGTTTATGTACTTATTACTTTTGATGGCCTCAGTGCAAACACAAAGCTGGAAAGGGAGAGAGATTAAGAGGGCGGAGAAGGGATGGAGAAAGTAACAGACAGGTAGATGGCTATTTCAAGATGGCTACTCCAGTTAAAAGCCCATGTACATGTGAGACACCCCCTTTAAGTGATAAGATTACAGATATGTCTAATTTACTCACAATAGGTTCAGCAGTTTCAGGGCAAAATACAAAATATCAGCGTAATTCTTTTCTTATATTTTTCATGAACACGTGATACGTATTAGCTATCCGGGAATTACTGAAAAACAAGTGTCATGAAAGCTGATTTCAGACCGTTAAGTCACCTTGCTCTAAGTTTTCTCAGGCACACTGTCTTGGCAGCTAGGTCTTATATTTGGTCTAAACGGAGCTCCTTCGTAGATGGCAAGCCTGCGCGTTGACTTATCTGGTGGTAGCTATATATATATATATATAATATTATATAATATATATATATATATATATATATATATATATATGTACACTATAGATTGTTACAGTACTTTCTTCATCACCTTCCACTCTTTATTAAGTGTGTACAGGTATATATTTACACACACACACACCACAACACACACACACAACACACACACACACACACACACACACACACACACCCACACACACACACACACACACACACACCACAACACCCCACACACACACACACATATATATATATATATATATATATATATATATATCTATAATATATATATATATATAATATATGCTATAAAGTATGTACAAGCATCGCGCGGAAATGGTTAATTTGGAGTTTGCCACGAGCGCGGCGTGCAGTGTGAGGTGGGCCAAAGCCAAGGTCGGTACCGACGTCTCATTCGACAATCGGCCCGTCCCGACGACCAGCTGGTCGGCTCGGCCCCCGCCACCACCGGCCCGCCTCAGGGAGCATCAATCGGCTGCGGGATTTGGCGCGCGCATTCGAGCCGGCCGCTGCTCAGCGCTTATCCCGGCCGGAGCCCGCCGGAAATTTATCGGGACTTACAAGAAACAGACGAGCGTCCTGAACCCAAGACCCGAAAACACGGAAATGTGCGTTCGTTCGGAATGTTCAGCGCGGCTGTGTTTGAAATTGTCGTCGTGTGCATTTGGTGTCCACACGTGTTTCAGGGATGGTAATTTTGTCAGCTCACTGTCGTACTTTCTGTTACAATTACTAAATTACGCATATACATCGCTCAGCAAAGTAAAACATACGAGGCTCCCGCAGGTACGACAGCGATGCCTGGCGCTGAAATCCGCACAGAAGATCGGCGGGAGGCGCATGGTCCATACCTTTCGCAAAGGATCTTTCACGCTATTTGCTCTTTCTTATTTCTTTATCGCAGCATGGTGCCTTTGGGTGGCTGCTGTATTAATAGGCGCCAGCTGCGTTGTTCAGTTTTTTTTTATTGATATTGGTTTTTAACGTTGAGAAGCCAGGTTAATGACTCCTCGGCTTAAATGTTATAATGCAGAGACAAACAGCAGTCCACTCTTCCTTTCTGAGACCAAAATAATGGGTTCGGTTGACGCGTCAATACTGACTGCGAGGCAGGAACATTCCTTGATCCGCCGATTTTCTGCCCTGAGGCGTGTTGAGCAGGAGCCCTCGGCCTCCCAGTGAGGACCTGTGCTGCCCGACCCATCACCCACTGTTTTTTTATTGGAAGCTGCCTTTCCCACTCGTTCCAGCGTCACCCCCCGGTACATTACGGCGGCGCCTGCCGCTGACCGGGGGACGGTGCGGCCGTCGGCGTCGACGGGGCTGCTATCGCGCCCTATCGGTATCGACGATATGAGGCGGCGGCGGGGATGCGTCGTTATCTGGACGGTCCGTGTGCGGACGGCACGACGGGGCGGCCAGCCAGTGACGGACGGTGATCCTGCCCTGTGATCAGCGCAGATGGGGGCCGGCACCCGCGGCCTGCCCGCTAAGAAGGTAAGAAGGAAGCCGTGCGGAGCTCGGTGGAGCCGGGTCTGTGCGGCCGGGGCCAGGTTTTGTCCGTGCAGAATGGCATGTGGTTTGGCCCTTTCGCAAAGCGATTGCTCTGCGAGCAATGCCCTTGCGGTTTTAACGGCGAACCAGTCAATGCCAATGCTGTAACTTATTGATAAGGTCCGCCACGATTTTGTCGCATCATTTGTGTTGAAAAGTGAATCGTGCTGCTGAAGCAATCAACAGACAGCTCTGTTCTATATTTATCAAGTGGTTCCTGCGATGGCTGCTGACAGGCCACGAAGTAGTCCAGACAGGGCGGTCCCACCAAACTGTTCGCGGTCTTTGCGGTCGCAGGGCGACGAGTGCGGCTCCGTGGTGGTTGCACAGAAGCCTGATAGCATCGATTGTGCCAAAAAGAGTCCGCAGCCCTACGGCACATTTTCTACATAACGGAATTGGCCAGATACTTTGCGTGTTCATGACAGCAATATATCTGCAAAACGGATTCGGCCAAAGACTTTGTATGGTCATGGCGGCAGTTAATTCGGCCGGTTGGACCATGGAGAAATCCGGGCTGGCATCGAGTCAGAGCCGACGGCCGTTACAGGAGCTGTCGGCGGGTGAGGACGCCGAGGTGAGCAGCACTACTGGCGACACAGCTGTAAGGTAAGAAACACCAGGAAGACTGACAGATTATCCCTAAGAAT
>NW_023596545.1:23182368-23207326 GCF_011947565.3 Pollicipes pollicipes
GAGAATTTTTAGTCTTCAAAAGGGCAGGATCGTGAGCTGCCTGAATAATTTGTAAAAATAACTATATCAATCCAAACCCCCATACAAATGTGAAGCACTCCCATTAACACGTAAAGCTGATTGAAAGCCAACTGATGTCCGCTGATGCGACAATTCGTGCTGAGGTTTTCCAAGCACGAGGAGTCACTGGTCCTATTTTCTTGACGTCGAGGCACCATATGGCCCATTGACGAGACGGTATTTGTTTGACGCTTCTATGGTATTCTTTGCCGTTTCGCCCATTTTCTGTTTCTATTTCTATTTTTATTTCTATCTCTGGGTGAATTCAGATTAGTCGACGCGAAATGGCCTGCGCCGTCTTAAATGAAAAAAGAAGATGGACAAAATTAGATTCTATCAAAGACAGACGCCATTTTACTGTGGTTTGAGTTCCGTAGCCATCTTTGGGTGCGGGGTCACAGCGTGATTTTAGTTGTGTAACATGTATAGTTGTGCCGCAGGCCTCGACCTCAGCATTATAAGCAGCTTCTCAAGCTGACACTTTCTTTGCGCAGGGGCCAACTATTCACGCAACGCATATTTCTTTCCTCCGCCGAAGCCTTTCAGGACAGGCACGTGGCGTGCGCTAGCATCTTGCATCAGCACGTGCGCCGCATCTGCACTAGAAGAACATCATCATAAAGGTCCTGAAAAAAATCAAGAACTTGCGTGTCCGCTATGCCATGGGGCTTTCACACCCAGCCAAGTGTGATTGCAAAACTAAAAACATTGTTAGACAATGCTCGTGTTTCAGGACACAGGTGCCGAAAAACAAGAGCGCCGGGATCTGTCCCGGACACGCGCTCCGCTCTCACCAGCCAGGCGGCGTGGGAGGGGGTCTGCAGAGGGAGGGCGGCGGCGCCGGCCGGGCCCCGTGGGAAGACCCGCAGTTGGGGCCGCCGGCCGGCTCGGCACCCGTCCAGCGTGACCGTGCCGGTCGCGTCCCGTGCCAGCAGGGCGCACGAGCAGAACTGACCCGAGGTCAGGTCACACGGCCCGGAGCGCACCGTCACCTGTCAGACATGGCCGGGGTCATGACGCGGTGCGGCGCGGTGCCCCGTACGCGGAGACGGAGGGGGATCTAAAACTGCGCGACAGCCGGTATCAGGGAATGATAAGTCTGGAAGACGTTAAATGAATGGGATCAGTTGAAGTGAACCGCGTTGCAAAAGGCGTCAAATCGAGGCGTTTTGTTCACATGTGGTCAATAACATGAAAAATTGGACATGCACACTAAAACGCCGAGTATTTCAAGCTTACATTCTAACCTGTCATTAAACACCAAAAGTTTTAACCTTGACATGATTCGCCGTTTCGCGTAATGCCACCTGACGGGGGTCGTTGCGACCTCTCCCCCTGAAGTCAATAAATAAACCCATATGGCAGGTCAAAGGTCAAAGTTACCAGAATATCTCGCTTTTCAGATACACAGGTTTGTCTACATGAGAACATGCCTCGTAGCACCGTAAAATCTAAACAGGTCTGCTTCTTGGGATGAGAGAAGTAAAACTCCGGGGAGAAGCCTTTTTTGTTGGCACATTTCGGGGAGGGTCGGAACATTGTTTACCCCCCTCCCCCCGCCCTCCCCGTTTCGTTTTGCGAAGCTTCGCCCTTGTCTATGGCTCTGTTACCGCGACAGCACCGGCTCAACACGCACGGTTCGTGGAATCGCCGGCTTTCACCGCCGCCAACGCCGGCCGTTGATCTTCGCTTAGTGTTCATAAGAATCGTCGCTGTGCTCAGAAACCAAAAAATTCTGGGACCATGCTCTTGTTGTGTAAAAAACGCGCATGAATGCCCATAGTGAACCGAGCATTTGGGTCTGTTTATACGACATGCCGCAGAGGCATCCCCAAAAAACCTTAGGGAGTGTTGCATCAACTCCCAAATCAGACTAGCGTTTTTATGGCAGCGTGATCCGTTAGTTCTCACAGATTTATTTGCTGTTGCAGTGCATTATGTATAAAGCCTTTTAAAAGTTGCATGCAATTAGGAAACTGCGACTTATGTCACTGGGAGTTTACGGAGCACTCCGAAACTGAGACCACATGGCGTCGCCTGCCTCTCACCCAGCAGAGGGCGAGTACCACAGGATGTCCTTATGCGTTGGCTATTACATAAATTAGGGCAATACACAGTAAAACCAATAGTGTCACGATAGACACGCAATCGCCATGACCAGAGTAAACGGTAGAAGATAATGTGGTGATGATTATATAACGATACCATCATATCATGCGAATAATAAAAGAGGAAGTCTAGGTAACGGAAGTAGGAGGTCGATGGTACAAATTGAGCCCTTTCCTTGCGAGGACCTAGTCCACATCTCGTCTGTTCATCAGCATCTCATGGTATACTGAACGTCGTTTACAGCTACTGGATGACCGTTAGTTCATTATTTAATTGTAATTCGAACAAGTTGTAGGTTTCCCCTCTCGCAGCTGTCTCTGCGACGCTCGCATCTGGCGCACCTCGGATGTCAGGTTCGTAACTGCATTCAGAGCTGAGCGTGATTAGAGTCACGATCACATTAGGCAAATCCTTTCCCTAACTGAGACTTCCGACACATCTTATTTGGTTATGAACAGTTCCTGGCAAGCACAGGGCACAGGAGTGTCTGCCCTCCCACCTGAAGGGCTTCTGACAAGTCACCATAGAGCAGGTGAACTCCAGGAGCAGACAGCTGCCGTCGAGTCCCGTCGAATCCGATGATGTGATTGGCTGTGACCAGGTGGCACATCGAAGCGACCGCCGATAGCTGTGCACAGAGATTCTCGTTAGTGAAACCATCAACACATGGCTGATTACAGGCCCTCTGGCTTGTCACCATATTGTAGTTCATAGTCTATTTGTCCATCTCTAGTTCATAAATCGCCCCCAACAGCTGGACCAAATCTGACAGTCAGATTATCATTGCTGGCAAGGCAGCCAGGCGGGCAAGCAGCGGTCATCAGGTAATTAGACGGGTAACTGAGGCCGCCACTTGTCTCAAGAGAGGCGCCTATCCAGGCGGTCAAGATACCCTCCGGTCCGCTAGCTGTCGATAGGAACAACAGCCGGCCAGCCGGTCATCAACTGGGTCATGTGACCTACAGCCCGGTCATTGGGTAAAGATCTGGTTAAACTAAAGTAATTACATCTAAATATGGTCATGTAGGTGAGTTATGCTTAGTGGGCAGGGCAATATAAAGTCCTCAAAGGTTGGTGTGACGGCTTATGTAGTGGCTAAACACATTACCGTTTTGTTGACGCAGACTAATACTGAACCCAAACAAAGCTGGTGTTGGGTTTTTAAATGTTGAGCACATGTTTTAGCGGCCAGAATACAGCCGCCTTCGCCAGAGATACAATTCCATGTCCTAACGGCCGCAGGGAATATAATCCTCGAAAAGTACAGGCAATTACCGTTTAAGTCGCTAAGCTGTTCCTCAGTTTCCGTTGCTTACGAGGGCCCACAGCCGCACATAGCGGCTCTAAAACGTCCAAGTGGGGCTTGGCCATTCATTGCGGGCGATTCATCCTAGGCTACGACCAGAACTGGAATGTCTCAACTTCGAGCAAGTCGTAGATCTCCCCTCGTCCAGCTTTCTCCGTGGCCCTCGCGTCGGGTGTCGTTTCTGATGCCAAGTTCGTAACGGCATTCAGCGATGGGCGGTGTTGTGGGCCGGTTCTGCTCGGATGGCGCTATGATGCATTGTAACGCAACACACATACCAATGACAATATACTGCAATAGACAGATGGCAGAGCAATAAAACACATCGTATGCATTCCACTGTGATGAGAGTGTGATGCACTTGTCAGAAACAAACACCACCACGCATCACACACATAAAATACATGTACATAACTGTTGAACGTGTATTGCTTGCTGTTAAATACAACAGCGTGCAATAACCAGTGGGTTGTACCTGAAGCTGAACAGGTGGCGGCTGATACTCTGTCCATAGGCGGTCCACTTCCAAGTTGTCAACAATATTCACATATATGAGGCTGGGTCGAGACGACTGCATAGACGGTCCCTAGAAGTAATGGAAAGAAGCGGTGGCATCGCTGAAGTCATTAGCTCATTAACTGTTGTGCTCGCTCACCGACGGCGCTAACTTGGATTTGACGCACAATTCTGTCTTGAGCAGCCTCGGCTTGAGAAAGCCAAAGAAGCTCAACTTAAGTGACGTGATGCCCACAGGTTGTGTTTTTATCCCAATCAATGCCACCGCTTAGGCCTTAGATCAGATGCCTCAGCCAGACTGCAGGACAATTATAGACCAGCTTCCACTAGGGAATGCTGATCCGGGGATATTTTCTGACGTAAAATCAATTTGCTTTCAAAAATGCTTTCAGTAAGAGCACTTAGAGCGTACTAACAAGCTATGAGGAAGGGATTCTTTTGAAGCAGGCTTTTGAAAGTGGCCGAACCGCTTTGAAAACGTAAGCGAGCGGCCCAACTCGGTACGCGTCAGAGAAAATCAGTCCCACATAGGAGCGTACAGACGATTCACGTTTCCTGTTATTCAACGTTGCGTACCGTAGATAATTGAGCGCAAGACATCACACAAATGTGAAAAGCGCGATACCATGTATTGAACCAATGAAACAGGAAAGGTGCAGCAAAAGGCAAGATGCCGACAACTGAGGACAGGGTATGGGATTCCCAATTAAGGTAGCTGCTGTGATAGACGATAGCTTATTACGCTTTCGATCGTCTGAAAGTCTGGCGATGATTTGGTATTCAAGGCCTCACCGGCGCCGAGGTAGGAAAGTGAAAGAAAGAAAAGGAGAATTTTGAAGGAAAGTCAAGCTTTGGAAGGTAATGGTTAGGCTGGTTACATCGAATGCTGGTGTGAGTTAAGCCTGCACAAGCCGCAGGACAGCCCATTATTGTAACCTACACAACCTACAGAAGAAAAGTGAACGGGCTGATCTGCGGACGACTGCCTTTGCCGTCTCAAAAACCTAATACATCCATACCACGCCATTGAAGACGCTGTGTCTTGGCCAAACTTGGCTTCAGCCCACTGCGAAAACCTGGCTTGGAGGACCTGGCACAGTATAATGCGCTTTATTGCACGGGACGCGGAAAAGACGCCAGAGGAGGATGATTTGCGCCAAGACCAATGTCCACCGCATGCATCATGGATGCCACCTGACACCACTGTGACTACGCTGTGGAAAGTGGAGAATACGCGGGGCATTCCGGCGTGTCGTTCGTTTTGATGCATTTGTTGCGACGACTAAAGGCCTGTCAATTCTGTGCGATATGCCAGCTGTGGACCTGAACGTCCGTGATTAACTGTCTACAAAAGGTGCGTGATGCGGTGCGCTAGTCATCATCGCGAGGCCACCACAGTTCGAGGAAGGTATATATGTGTTCTGTATGGCGCTGAATGTCATCGACGAGCGAGCTCTGTGAGGTCTCGATGCGTTTCGTGCCATGGGGACTCAGGGAATGCCGTTGCGTTTATGGCCTGAGTATCCGCATGCGGCGGTGCATGCTCGAGAGACGGCACCAGCAGGGTGCGGACTGCTCACATCCTGGAACACTCCAGGAGATGTATTGCAGCGACGCTGCCTTCGACGACGCTCATTTACGGTGGCGGCCATTAAAACGTGAAGACAACTCCGAAGAACTCATCACGAGGGCTGCTACAGGCTGTCGATTGTTCAAGGAATTGTGTTCAATTCCAGCTGACGACTTCACTTCAGTGCTACGGATTCCTAGAAGCAGTCAGCGGCAGTTCCCCAGCGCATCAGCGGCTAACTTTCCCGACCCGTGGCGATATCACTCCGAGGCGAAACACGTGGGCCGTTCCGAAGGACGGCACCCCGCACCCCCCAACCTTCGGGGTCAGATCCGTCTGTGACGTCAGCGGCACCACCAGCAACGGACAATGTTTGCCTCTTATCGGTGCCCGACAATTTCTCTGCCTCTTCCTGCGCCCGTGACGTCACCATCGTGACGTCTGCAGCCTGTGCCCGGTTTCTGGCCAAACATCTGAGACCACCTGAGCCGTCACCGTCCAGTTACGGGTCTCAGACCGACCGGCGGCGCCAGCTGAACAATCATTCGCCCTCGCGAATCACCGCTGTGTCGCCAGCTGAAGTCACGCCCGGTATCAGATCCCTGATGACGTCATCTGGACAGCCTCTGCTCAGGACCTGACCTACCTGTGACGTCAGCTGGGCGGTCACCATTTCCGGGCTGCAGAGGCCATCGGAGCAGTTGAGCTCCAGTTCGCACCGGCTTAGCAGCAGAGGAAGTCCCCGAGTGGCGGTAGCTGCAGAGAACGGAGACACAGGGGCTCGTCTTTAACTTGTCGGGCGGTGCGTGCATGTATATACATAACGCCCCCCCCCCCCCCTCTCTCCCTCTAATCACCGTGCTGGGCTAATGCCAAAAGCCAGTTGTTTGGCTCATGCTCCGGGCGGCAATGCTTTCTGTGAGGTTAAAGTAACTTTCCCACCTTTTGGGCATACTTCAAAACATAGATTTTAGTGAAACCACGGAGCCAGTTATGTCTAATAATAGCACTGGACAGTGGAACTGCAACACCGTTAACACATAAAAAGGATGCTAATCTCGATTATTTTGAGTTCAATTTACACTGTCAACGCTCTGTAACTGTAACTGTAACAAGTGCGCGTCGAAAAGAGCCACCGCGGTAAACGTCATACGGGAGAAATGAAATCCATGTATAACATTTTGTTAAAATTGCGGAACAATAGTTTCCTGCTCGCACATCTTTTTATCCAAACATAACGTTTCAATCTTTTGTTGCATTTATCATATACATATTTTGACACTTAAGTATTCTGCAAACATTATAGAACACACACGCTGTAAAATGCAAGGGAAATTAAACCCATTACTTTCATAGCTGTGAGCAGGGAGTCAAATGAGATTTCTCCCGCAGGGTGGACCACTAAAAATAAAAATTCTGAGTTCAAATGTTGCTGCTGACGAAATTGTCCGCGTCTGGTGTCGCAATAAGTGAAAATTACAAAAAGACGGAATAGTCATTTAAGGTTATTGACCACCGCTCAAAGGACCGAGCTCGTATCACGCCTGCGCATGGCTCCATAGAGTTGATATAAACATTGAGTTTCCTAAACGAGTTCACGGCCACGGGCGACGCGTTCCCTTTTCTAACAAAAACAAACGGACGCATGGGTACCGCCCCGGTGAGCAGAGAAGTTCCCGTCTAATATCGATAATGCAGGGCGGTGCTTGGTAGCACGGTACACGCTGGTCACATACGGTGCTTAACAAGTCACGACTTCAGAGGAAAATGTATCAGAATGTTGCTCGAGAACTGATCGACATCCATGCACCCATACAGTCATCACAAACCGAGCAAGCCGTACAACAGCAACGGGATAAGGTGATGGCACACACTTACTTTTGGAATGAACAAGGATTTTCGTGGGGACGCAGACCCTCGTTATTGGTAAAGCCCACAGGTTCTGCTACTCCAGGCGAACATGACAGCTCGTGCTATTTGCAAAAGTTTACCACAATCTAATGTGACGTCCATTGAGGCCGTCGATCGGCATGCAGCCTGCATCGCGTGTCTGGTGCTGAGTCGGAGCCTGAGGGGGCCTGAGGCGGCGGGTAGTCTGTCGCCGTATGGTGGCGCGCGACGTTGGATGCTGATGCTGCGCCAACCAGACAATGCACAGCAGAACGCTGGTTGGACTTGTCAACCGGCTAGGTTGCCCGCGTTGGTTCTGGCTCATGGGTCTGAGGCAGCTGCATGGCTGGGACGTTTCATGCCATGTCCTCAAGGGGCGGTAAATTTGACTACCCCGCTGCCCAAAGTGTTGGCTGAACAAATCGCGAACGGTGCGTCGCAGCGACAACAAACTTGATGTCCTGTAAACCAATAAACACTGAATATTTTAGTATAACACATTAGATTTGTCTCAAAATGTTGCTGGCCGGCAATAGGCTAAACAGGTCATCTGTAGCAGCCAACAAGTTTATAGTTTGACCTGTTAGACATTTGACCCGAAGGTCACGACCCAGGGGCTTAAAATGTGCAAATGACGAGTTCACATAGAAGCCAAACGAATCTGTGAGTTTGATGTCTCCAACTCTTTTAATTTGTGATACCTCGGGAGGGGGTCCCGATTGGCTAAGCCAATTTGTCAGGCTACGATCAGGATGGAATTCAGCGTGCGCCTCGACACGCGGTGAGTTCGGCACACCCGGCATCAACACATACACGCGGTGAGTTCGGCACACCCGGCATCAACACATACACGCGGTGAGTTCGGCACACCCGGCATCAACACACACACGCGGTGAGTTCGGCACACCCGGCATCAACACACACACGCGGTGACTTCGGCACACCTGGCATCAACAAATGCATCCAGTGACTCAAAGACGCGCGGTGACTACGGCACACCTGGCATCAACGCATACATCCAGTGACTCAAAGAGCTGGGGTGAAACTGGCTGCCGGTTAATGGACTGGATGGTAGTACCGATCAAGCACCATGAACGGCTGTCTCCCCGCCCAAGGTTGTGCGCCCTTAAAGGGAAATTTTCAGATTTAAAGGTCCTGACGCAAGCATCAGGTATGACGAAACAAGCTCGCTTATAATTATTGGTATACTCTTAAATGGAAAGGACTCCTCTAGACAGCAAAATCCCCCGTTGTGTAAATACGCTCCTCAATGTGTCGTGGTTTGATTACATCACTGCGCCTTGCACAACATTGATCGAGAGCCAATTGACAGCCGTTTTTCTGGAAGTGGTGCTCACAAACGCCAGATATGAACGCTCCGACACACTATTGTTTGGCCTTGACCGTCGCATGGTTTATGAAATGACCCAATTTATGACGTCATTATGACGTTATGAATGCCAAGGTGACTTTGAAATGCTCTTCCCTAAAATACTTCCCCATTTTCGCGGGCGTGTTGCTCAGAAACTAGAGCGGCTAAGGTCTTAGGAAAGGCAGGGTTGTGAACAGCACCGGAAGCTCTTCAAGATGACTATTTCAGTTCACAGCCCCATATAAATATGGAACATTCTCTGTTAACACGGTATCCCAACTTCACAATTTTGGTTCGTGATAATATCTAAACGGGACAAAAACGGGGCTAGATGCATTCCGGGCATTTAAACGTCCTGAATTCCATGGTGCGCACGCACAAATCGGTTGGGACTCAACGCAACCGTCGAATCTAATTGGCAAGGTGCCCGCTGTGTACTAACCCTGGGAGCCCTCCCCTAGTCCTTGACTAATCCACTCACTCATCAAGCGTTCGGCGCCATACGACATTGATTCCAGGTGTACCCATCCGTTGGCGCCCTCATCAGGACATGCCTCCCGTTCTAAGCGCCATGGCAATACAACCGGCACTTCAGCGCGCGCCCTTAATGCGCTCCATAAACTTTATTCCGTCCATTTCAAGCATCCGTGGAGGCTACGTGTAT
Source organism: Pollicipes pollicipes (assembly GCF_011947565.3). Taxonomy (NCBI): domain Eukaryota; kingdom Metazoa; phylum Arthropoda; class Thecostraca; order Pollicipedomorpha; family Pollicipedidae; genus Pollicipes; species Pollicipes pollicipes. The sequence goes on from NW_023596545.1 coordinate 23,191,856, forward strand.
ACTCTATTTAAGGCGAATCGGGTCAATTTGCTGTCAGTGGAGCACCGGTGAGACAACTGGGTGGGTATCTGGTGTGCCCACACCGCGCAAGGACTTGCTCACCCGTCTGAGCCCCAGGATAACGATTCCCTATTTGGACGGCGCTCCCCTGCGCCTCGTCCGCAATGAGGAGGGGAGGGCTCGGTGTAGACAGTACACCTGATGGGACGGTGGAACCCATCATTGGACAGTCAGTGCCCGGCATGACCTGCACTTACGCCTAACGGCTCCTTCGGCCGGTGCACTCCGGAGACTCAGCCGGGCCGGCCTGTCTGTTGACTCAATGCCAGGTCGCCCTTCTTAAAAGCGTCGATGGTGGGATCTACATGCGTACCAAACGTCCGCCACCAAGGGCTCAAAAGACCCGATGTTCACCACGCCGGAAGAAGACGGACTGTGTCCCGATGTCTCCTAAGGCGTTGTATACCAAAGGATGAGCCCAGTTACCGCCGCGCTTATCCCTGCATCCCAGGGCGGTCCACGCTGTCTTCTGGCGATAGCATGATCTACGCCTCTTTATTCCGTCACGCCCGAGAGCAAGTGAGGGACAAAACAACACTAGTCGGCTGCTTCTGACGCCGAAAAGCAACAATATCGTATCATGGAGTCGCGCTATCCTTCAACATATTTGTCTGTATGAAAGCGGGACTAAACGTCCGATTCCCGCCGAATAACGATTATAGCTGAGCCGCATCGTTCGGGCACCATCCGCACCCATTCCTTTTCTCGGCACTTACGACTCTGATATGACTTAGCCCCGCAAGACGCCAGCTGCAATACGCCAGCTGATACCAGCTGCATAGTACCGGCAGGCGCAACCGACTCACCGTCAGGCTGCGTCAGCCTGACGCGCAGGCGGCAGGCGGCGCCGCGCCGGCAGACGACGGGCGCCGTGGCGCTGAAGACGAGCCGGGCGGCGTCGGCCGCGGTGCGCTCCGCCCTCACCAGCAGGCCGACGGGCGTGGCGCTCGAGCGCAGCGTGTCGCCGCCAGCCATTGCCCCGGCGCCAGTCGGAGCCATCTCGCAGTGCACCTGGCGCCAGGCGGCACACGCTGGTGGGGTCGCGTCATCACGTGTGTGGATATCGCCCCGGCGTTATGCACTCACGCTACGCAGCGGCAGGTGTGGTGGCGAGATAAGGAGACGACTCGTCACTGGTCGGGGCACGTCGCGTTCATGGCGGCTTCCCTCACAGATCAAAACAAGGACGAAGATTACCGTGGACAGCAGGTTGCTGACGTGTTCAGAGAAAGTGAAGTCTTGGTCAGGCGAAGCCATTGGCTTTCCTGACAGAACAAACAAGCCGTTTCAAGTCCGCATTTGGCACAAACAAGTGATTTCAATGTAAGCATTCTTTAGTGCGTTTTAGCCAAGAACAGTAAGGCCGGTTCAAAGCACTTACGAGTATGTCCACCAGGCTATTTCGCAAGTCGTGCCTTCACCGACCGACAGGTTGCGAGCTATCCCGGCTGGTCGCGCCCTGCACGCTGCCTCACCGTGTCGCCGAGCCGGACGCTGCCCAGCGGCAGGAGATGGCGAGGCCGGCGCATCACCGCCGCCCAGATGCTGTCGTGACCGGAGGCGCCGTGGCGCAGCCAGCGGAACCTGCGGCAGTGCCACACCTCGGCTGAGCGGCGGCAGATGTGGCGCAGGTGCGGCGCTGCAGAACTGGCGCGGGATGACACGCTGCACAGGTGACGCAGAGCGAGACGATGTTCGGTAAGGCTGTGTCATGGTTTCGTTGTGTCTCAGAAGCATACGTGGTCTTTTGAGTTGGGATCCATCGGTTATAAAGTTTTTGTTGACGCATCGGCATTGCTGTTGTGCCATTGTTAGCGCGCATTGCCCAAAGATGCAAAGTTGATGCAATCAAGGTGACAAATGGATTGTTTATGTACTTATTACTTTTGATGGCCTCAGTGCAAACACAAAGCTGGAAAGGGAGAGAGATTAAGAGGGCGGGAGAAGGGATGGAGAAAGTAACAGACAGGTAGATGGCTATTTCAAGATGGCTACTCCAGTTAAAAGCCCATGTACATGTGAGACACCCCCTTTAAGTGATAAGATTACAGATATGTCTAATTTACTCACAATACGTTCAGGCAGTTTCAGGGCAAAATACAAAATATCAGCGTAATTCTTTTCTTATGTATTTTTCATGAACACGTGATACGTATTAGCTATCCGGTGAATTACTGAAAAACAAGTGTCATGAAAGCTGATTTCAGACCGTTAAGTCACCTTGCTCTAAGTTTTCTCAGGCACACTGTCTTGGCAGCTAGGTCTTATATTTGGTCTAAACGGAGCTCCTTCGTAGATGGCAAGCCTGCGCGTTGACTTATCTGGTGGTAGCTATATATATATATATATATATATATATATATATATATATATATATATATATATATGTACACTATAGATTGTTACAGGTACTTTCTTCATCACCTTCCACTCTTTATTAAGTGTGTACAGGTATATATTTACACACACACACACACACACACACACACACACACACACACACACACACACACACACACACACACACACACACACACACACACACACACACACACACACACACACACACACACACACACACACACACACACACACACACACACACACATATATATATATATATATATATATATATATATATATATATATATATATATATATATATATATATATATGCTATAAAGTATGTACAAGCATCGCGCGGAAGTGGTTAATTTGGAGTTTGCCACGAGCGCGGCGTGCAGTGTGAGGTGGGCCAAAGCCAAGGTCGGTACCGACGTCTCATTCGACAATCGGCCCGTCTCGACGACCAGAGCTGGTCGGCTCGGCCCCCGCCACCACCGGCCCGCCTCAGGGAGCATCAATCGGCTGCGGGATTTGGCGCGCGCATTCGAGCCGGCCGCTGCTCAGCGCTTATCCCGGCCGGAGCCCGCCGGAAATTTATCGGGACTTACAAGAAACAGACGAGCGTCCTGAACCCAAGACCCGGAAAACACGGAAATGGTGTTCGTTCGGAATGTTCAGCGCGGCTGTGTTTGAAATTGTCGTCGGTGGTGCATTTTGGTGTCCACACGTGGTTCAGGGATGGTAATTTTGTCAGCTCACTGTCGTACTTTCTGTTACAATTACTAAATTACGCATATACATCGCTCAGCAAAGTAAAACATACGAGGCTCCAGCAGGTACGACAGCGATGCATGGCGCTGAAATCCGCACAGAAGATCGGCGGGAGGCGCATGGTCCATACCTTTCGCAAAGGATCTTTCACGCTATTTGCTCTTTCTTATTTCTTTATCGCAGCATGGTGCCTTTGGGTGGCTGCTGTATTAATAGGCGCCAGCTGCGTTGTTCAGTTTTTTTTTATTGATATTGGTTTTTAACGTTGAGAAGCCAGGTTAATGACTCCTCGGCTTAAATGTTATAATGCAGAGACAAACAGCAGTCCACTCTTCCTTTCTGAGACCAAAATAATGGGTTCGGTTGACGCGTCAATACTGACTGCGAGGCAGGAACATTCCTTGATCCGCCGATTTTCTGCCCTGAGGCGTGTTGAGCAGGAGCCCTCGGCCTCCCAGTGAGGACCTGTGCTGCCCGACCCATCACCCACTGTTTTTTTATTGGAAGCTGCCTTTCCCACTCGTTCCAGCGTCACCCCCCGGTACATTACGGCGGCGCCTGCCGCTGACCGGGGGACGGTGCGGCCGTCGGCGTCGACGGGGCTGCTATCGCGCCCTATCGGTATCGACGATATGAGGCGGCGGCGGGGATGCGTCGTTATCTGGACGGTCCGTGTGCGGACGGCACGACGGGGCGGCCAGCCAGTGACGGACGGTGATCCTGCCCTGTGATCAGCGCAGATGGGGGCCGGCACCCGCGGCCTGCCCGCTAAGAAGGTAAGAAGGAAGCCGTGCGGAGCTCGGTGGAGCCGGGTCTGTGCGGCCGGGGCCAGGTTTTGTCCGTGCAGAATGGCATGTGGTTTGGCCCTTTCGCAAAGCGATTGCTCTGCGAGCAATGCCCTTGCGGTTTTAACGGCGAACCAGTCAATGCCAATGCTGTAACTTATTGATAAGGTCCGCCACGATTTTGTCGCATCATTTGTGTTGAAAAGTGAATCGTGCTGCTGAAGCAATCAACAGACAGCTCTGTTCTATATTTATCAAGTGGTTCCTGCGATGGCTGCTGACAGGCCACGAAGTAGTCCAGACAGGGCGGTCCCACCAAACTGTTCGCGGTCTTTGCGGTCGCAGGGCGACGAGTGCGGCTCCGTGGTGGTTGCACAGAAGCCTGATAGCATCGATTGTGCCAAAAAGAGTCCGCAGCCCTACGGCACATTTTCTACATAACGGAATTGGCCAGATACTTTGCGTGTTCATGACAGCAATATATCTGCAAAACGGATTCGGCCAAAGACTTTGTATGGTCATGGCGGCAGTTAATTCGGCCGGTTGGACCATGGAGAAATCCGGGCTGGCATCGAGTCAGAGCCGACGGCCGTTACAGGAGCTGTCGGCGGGTGAGGACGCCGAGGTGAGCAGCACTACTGGCGACACAGCTGTAAGGTAAGAAACACCAGGAAGACTGACAGATTATCCCTAAGAATGCCTGCACCACAGAGAATAAAAAAACAAACAAGAAGATAAAGAACAGAGCTGATATGAAGCCAAACGTGAGAATTCATCCCACAAACCCTTCACAGTTTATAACCCGTCACAAGCACAGTCAAGAGGAATCATGAATGTGTTTATATAATGGGTGTAGTGAGTTTACGCCATAATGGTGTCCAAATGTTCAAAGACTGTGTTTTGACGTCAGATGTAAACAACTATGTGTAAAACGCCACCAACGAGACTAAGACAAAAAAACACGAGACAAAGGGCAGCACAGCTGTCAGGTGAGAAGCACCACAGGAGCACAGCCGTCACGTGAGAAACACCACGGGACACAGCTGTCATGTGAGAAACCGCACAGGCGGCACAGCTGTCACGTGAGAAGTACCACGGCGCACAGCTGTGACGTGAAACACAGCACGGGCGGCACAGCTGTCACGTGAGAAACCCCCACGGGCGGCACAGCTATTACACGAAAAAACTTTTTTCTTGACCTTGAGCGCCGCATGTAATATGGGGTAGAAGGATTTGAATGACGTTGCTATGGTGTCATGCATGCCTGAATGACTGAAAAGATTGCGCGAAATAGTCTGCCCATTTTTGCGGTCACGTAGTTCAGAAGCCAAATGGTTTAAGGTTTTAAGAAATGCAGGGCTGCAAACTGCGCCGAATAATCTTCAAATGGCTTTTTCAGTTCAAAATCCCAGGCAAATGTGGATCAATCCCTTAGGAGCGTGGAGATGACCAGAATAGGCATAAAACACCAAGGAATGTTGCACTGAAATCGCCAACCACAGCCCGTACTCCAAGTGCATCCGCGTTATTGGTGCCGCGGCATTTGCCTCCCCTTCCCGCGCACCTTAGCCGGTACCCATGGACGAGCAGCAGCTCAAACAATGATACTTGTGACACTGTCAGAACGCATCGGTCAGACTAAAAAAGGTTTGCTTTCTCTAGGACGATGTCCCAGCTACCGACACCAATCCAGTGCCCTGCATTACTGGTCTGTTGGCATGACTTCTTGATGCACTGACGACCTCCACCCGGCGCCAGGCAGCACCACTTTACTGCAGGTCGACACGCGGAAGTCACGGGTTCTCAGTGGGCGCCAAGCTGACCTCCTGTCGGTAGCTCCTTGAAAACAGAACATGCGCTGAAGCGTGGTCTGGCTGTCGTTTGCCCGTGCACCGGTTCGTACCGCACTAGCGTTGCCGCTATTCTCGCCGCCGATGGTGACAGAGCTGCGAGGTAGATATCGCTAGCAGAGCTCACAGAGCCTCTTCTGCGCTGCGCACTGGCCGTCCGTCCACTCAAGGAAACAGCAGTGAACGACATCGCGGAACGTAATGCGAGGGTCGCCGAACGAGTGGTGTGGAACAGTCCTACGGAGACGCCGAGCCACTCCAGCTTTCTCTAGGTCAACAACGGGATATAGACCCGTGACCTCCCCCGAATATAGGCCCGTGACCTCCTCGGCGGTGACGGGTCCCACAGGGGTGGTAACGCCTCACAGCCACGGATGCCCGGACAGCCCCGCAATGTACCGCTCGTGCCATGGTGTGCTCAATACGTGATGTCCTCAAGACTGGAAAGCATGCACGTTTGATGATGAGAGACCTCGTATGGCCCCCTCGTGTGTTTAAAAGAAATGTTCCACATTTGAAGACATTGAGGTGAGCTTATTTCATCAAATAAAATGAAATGAGGTCACTTAGATCTGTTGGTACATTTTTAAGCGGAAAAGACTGCTACAGATAACACAAGATCTCTGTTTAGTAAATATCTACTTAATGCGTCATTGTTTCCTTACGTTATCGTATCTTCCACAACATTGACTGAGAACTAATTGACGGCTGTGATATCTGGAAATCGTGTTCATCAACGCCAGATATGAACGACTTAACAATTACATATTTATCGGCTGTGATCGCGGCATGGCTAATGGATTGGCAGAATTTAAATAACGTTATCATAGCGTCATGGATGCCTGGATGACCTTGAAAAAGTTTCCCCGAAAAAGTTTGCACATTTTCGCGGGTGAGTTGCTCAGAAACTAGAGGGGATAGGTCTTACAAGGGGCAATGCTGTAAACTGCATCAATTGATCTTCAAAGTGGCTATTTCAGTTTAAAACCCCCTACAAAAATGAAGCACTCATTCAACGTCTCACCAGTGCTTCAAGGTCGCTGCCATGATGAGAACAAGCTTGTACGAAAGATGCGTTGAGGGCGTGGTCCTTCGAATTGCTCTGAATCCCTCTTACGTCCCTACGTCGCGCAGGTGCGCCTTCCAGACTCTGCCGCGCCGTCCCGAGTCCGCCTCGCGCCACTGCTCAACGGTCCGTGTTCTTCCTCAGGAGGCAGCAGCCGGCGACTACCGGACGAACCGCGCAGAACAAGGCGCAGCGCACCAAGGCCAACGCCCGCGAGCGCACGCGCATGCACGGCCTGAACGCCGCGCTCGACACCCTGCGACGGTAACAGCCCAGGGGGATGTTACCCCAGGCCCAGGGGCGTCCGCATGCAGCCGGGTTAGACCGAGTCAACGGTGGAGGGAGGGTGGTGTCTCATGGGTGTGGCATTGCGTGGTGCGCGGCAGTGGCTACGCCCGCTTACGGTGATGTGGTATGTGCCTCCAAGGGTCATGCTCCAGAGCCAGGTGTGAACTCTGACCTCGTATAACGCTCGCCTTAGCGTCAGAGATACTTGTTTGAGCTGCTGTGCATGCTGCAGTGGTCTCTCGTGAACAGCATCCGCCTTTGAAGAAGATGACTGAGTCCTGAAAAGTTCTCAAACTGTACAGCATGCGAACATGTTGTGCTGCACGGCATACACGAGCCTGAGACTGGATTTGAAAGGGACGCGCGATTTATGTGTTAAATGTTTCACTTCGTAGTTACGCAGCTTGGAATCTCTCCATCCATATGATCTAAAATCAGTGAGAGCTGTCGCGTAGCGTACGCGAGGTTGTCATATTCCAAATCTATAATTTCTTACATGGAACGCCTAAATGTCCGTAATGAATGACAGCGTCATTTGCGACAAAGAAAGCATGGATCCATACTCAATTCGAAACAGGTCGAAGAGAAATATCTGACTGTCATCCCGCTAATCATACCTTGTTTGGGGCCGTTGGTGACTAAAAAAAAGGAGGCTGTACTCTCTGAACTTTTAAGGCATGGGATGGTCAATTTCCGAGGTTAACTTTAGGGGAACACGGGACGTGAGCTAAGCCTAGATTTGAGGGGTGGTAGGCTGAGAGGTCGGCGCTTTCTGCTCCCATGTGGTGTGGGGGGGGGGGGGGGCGGGTTCTAATTCCGGTTTCACCATGGTCCCTGAGCGCTAATATGGCCTCCGCAGCCGCTGGCACTCCATAAAAAGCTGCGCAACGATTCGGATCGGGTCCGTCTTCATCCTTAAAATGATCCCAGACTCGTACATGCCGCCGCGGTTTACGTATACGCTTCGTCACAGCCGACCATCACATACCACCTACCATCATGGGTGCCGTCCGGCACAGTATATCGCTCCAAGTCTAGACACGGTGTTGCAGGCGGCGACGCTCGGCGTGTCTGTGAATCGCGATGCGACGGCCAGACCGTCCGACCACACCCAATGTTCAACAGGGTGATCTAGCAGATCGGAGGCAGTGTGAACCCTGGAGAGTGTGGGACCTGGGCAAGCATGAGGGAGGCCGCGTATTTCTCCGGGCGCGCACCTTTCAACCAATTACGTCCTAAAGCGGGACCTAGACCAACAACTGTCCTCAAATATTCTACAAATCCCGAAGCTTATTAAGGACCCCGTCACTCATATTGAAAACGAAAACTTGAATGTAGAGGCAGTTACGGCTTTTACGATCGGAACTAATGGGAATCTGTTTTATGCTGATAATGGTGCAGGTTTGTAGCAATAGTTCCTTAGAATTCAGAACTACACAAATCGTCCAATCCCATAAAGTTAAAATATTCGGGGTGCTGTGATCTCACATCGCATATTAATTAGTCCCTGCGCTTGTACAACAGCTAGATCCGATGACGCACACTGTGCAGCATAAAGTTGCACATCACACAAGACCGGGACTAACAGACCATTTCCCCAGGAAGGGTCCTTGAAACGAGGTTATACGCGGCCACAGCCGCTGGCACCGGGAACCCTGCGGCATTCTGTCGATGGAAGGTATACTGTACCGGAGAGCAGCTGTGCTCAACGGTGCAGTATCCCTATCTACCAACCGGGCTGTGTCTCCCGTGGGCAAAATACCCGCCCGAGTTGCTGCCTAAGACGTCGAACGTGCTTGTGTCATAAAAAGCGGTCATTCTCCAAGCCGAAGAGCTGTCGTGATGTACTTACTTCTGACGTCATGGGTAGCAGCTTGTGAATGGCGTTTGCCAATGGGGAACGCAGTCTCTATTTCTCGAAGCCGCATTGTACATAATGAACAGCTCCAGTGTACGTCAGATTCATGCTCTCAAAAGATAATAAGCATCTAAACTTTCCAAACAGGATGCATGAGGTTTCCATAACCAGACTCATCATCCAGGGCTGAATGGTTCGTGAGCTCAAAGTATCCATTAACATATCTTCGATCTGCAGCCCTGAACGCATGCTTGACATGCGATGATTTATTGCAGTTAACAGGCCGTGCCAGCAAGGAACAAGTTTAAAGGAAATTTTCCACCCTTATATGGGGTTTTGAACTGGAAGAGCCATCTTGAGGACCTTTTGATGCAGCTCACGGCCAAGCCTTTTTTAAGATCCAAAGCCCTCTGGTTCGTGAGTTACACGCCCGCAGAAGTGGCAAAAGGCTTGTTAAGGAACTATTTCAAAACCACCTCCGTAATGATGATGTCATAGAAACGTGGTAAGATCATATGTTCACAAAAGCGATGATCCGGCACATATGATACCAGCGAGCTAGAATTGCTTTTGAACTAGGGTGGGAATAAACAATTTCATCGCAAAAAGACCGTGCAGGAGTGAAAAAATAAAGTCACAAAAGACGGAACTTGTGAGCTCGTGACTGATGCTTTAGCAATCAAAGACATCTATTTCAAGCTGGCATGGGCGTAATATCATAAGACTGACAAAACTTTTTGGTTTTTAACATCTTAAGCCGTTAAAGTGAAACACAAGGCATTAAAGTATAGTAATTTCATGACAGCGTAATGAGCATAAATAATTATTAACATCAATAATTTGATGCTGTGCTTTGCACTTCCCCTCCACAGCACTTTAACACCTTTTGCATGGTCTGCTGGCAGACAGGGTCATCCCACTCATCCCCTTAATATAAATATCAGTCATGCCCACCAATCTACGAGACTGAAATGCGAAACAAGTAAGGGGTGTGCATGATAAACATCTCCAGAGGGCAGAATTTCGCATCAAACACTTCTGTATTAGCTGCGCCAGGTCTGTTCCAAAGCTCTGTATGGCAGCATTAGGATGACCTTGTCGGGTAGCCTGGTGGGTTAGACACTCGAAAGGCTTAGATTTATCATTATCGAGCACCGCCATGAACCAAGAAAATGGTTAAACGGGAGGTTAACAGGGCAAAAATGGCGCCAGAAATAAGTTCCATGCTTCAAATTGTCTCCTTCATTCGCTGTGAATTATTCACTCTTGGGTGCACTTCAAACGTGTTTGGGCGGCTGGCGAATTAATCCAATTCATGTATGAAATACGTACAAGTTTGCAATTGGAGAATCTTGCAGAGAAATTGGTCAACATTTTAAGCAACAGATGGTACCTCCGAAGACAATCTGAAGAAAGGAAGAATAAACTGGCATTACACTCGTATCATACCAAGAAAAATAAAAGTAGTTAAATAAATATAAAGACTGATACTTTTCTGGCAAAATTTTGTGATCAGCTGATGTGACTTAAGATCTGTTAAAACAAGTGTTCAAATGGTGATATTTATCTTGTAAATTTAATTTGGAGGACATTTTTTTAATCTTTCTCTTCTGCATTTCGGGGGTGGTGCAATTTAGTGGTCAAGTTTCCTCGGGGAAAAAGAAATACGAGGACTAAAATTATCTACCAGGCCTGGCTGGTGTTTGCACAAGGCTCTGCTTTCGTGCTGTGGTGGTGAGACGAAAACATAGGGGATGCATGAAGACCCTGCATTTGGCACACAGCTGCCGATTGTAATGCATTTTGTAAGCAAACCAAACTTAATACGTGCAAGCGGGTGGAGTCGCTGGTATTCTTGGGCTGGGAGGTACCTGGCGCCATTGCTCTGTGCATACATAGACATGATTCAGATGTAGGTGAGGCAGGACATAGCCATAGGTGTCCAGATTCTGCGGAGCCTCGTTTATGTTTGGTGGTTTCAAGTGAGCTCGGTTTTGGATGACATCTGAAAACCTCAGAAAGGGAAATAGGGGTTTGGCATGTGCGATTAGACAATGTCAGGCGGGAGTGAAAAATTCACATAAAATGTGGGTAAAAGGAGTGAAAAAATCCTCCTCATAGGGTGTTGCTTTACACCCAAATTCGGCAATTCTAGGACACTGTATGATGCCATCCGCGGAAGGTGATTGGCTGCTAGAAAGATTTCGCTGCTGAATGCGTGTCGTCAACGTAAGCGTGAGCACTTTCGGGTTGTGCGGCACTCCTTGTCAACGGGACGTTTAACCTTATATCTAGGCCATGGGCAAAGTTGCAAGAAGAATGTCACTGTCTGCAAAAAATACGACGCCGTAAAAAATAATGGCGCCATCCCAAATGTTATTAAGAGAAGACGCCACAGCAACTTTGTCTTTTTTCTCCTGACGGTGTTTTTTTTCTTCTACCCACGTATTTCTTATGGACAGCTTGCTTGGCGCCGTGTGCACCGGAAGAAATAATCCTGCACGGGTTTGTGGGTTAGCTAGGCATTATAAAATTAGGAAAACATGACCGTAATTATAAATATATATATATATATATATATATATACATATATATATATATACATGTCTCTCTCTCTCCCTCTCTCTCTCTCTCTCTCTCTCTCTCTCTCTCTCTCTCTCTCTCTCTCCTCTCTCTCTCTCTCTCATCTCTCTCTCCTCCTCTCTTCTCTCTCTCTCTCTCTCTCTCTCTCTCTCTCTCTCTCTTTTGGTACGGAGACATAAATGAAGCATAGCTAATTGAAGTAAGACGGATTGCTATTTTCATCTTCATACATGTAAGAGACACTCATAATGGGAACATCACAAAGACACAATGGGAAAACTATTGTCACAATCACATCAGAAGTGCTCACCGCCCACCACCTAGTAGCTCAAGAGTTCTGCAAGAATTTGTCTGTCTGTTTAAGGCCGGAGAGAGTTCGTTAATGAATATGCTTTCCCAAATTTGAAGGCGCCTTCTGTCACTGCACGTCCGTAAAATGTCAGTGCTGTCTGTCAGTTGCTGTCGTGTCAATGTCATGTCGTGTTCCTGTCGCATGTGGTCCAGAGGTGCCCCGTCACGTAAGTGCATTGTCAGGCGTCGTGAGAGTGTCGTTGTGGTCACACCAATGTAGCGTATGGGACGAAGTTTGCAGCCTTCGATGTTGCACTGGAATTGATACACTACATGGGTGCATTTCAGTTGTCGGGTTTGTTTGGGCTGTTTCTCATAAAAAAGTTTGATATTTTCTTATTACAATAGTAAATGGCAATGTCTGTTTTGTGGTCGTTTTTGCCTTTAACATGTCGAAGATAATTTCCCGTAAAGCTTTTTCGTTCTCTTTGTGATCCTATATATATAATATATATATATATATATATATATATATATATAAGCGAAATATCTAACACATGGTTGCACGACAAATTAAAATCTTGAACAGAACATGTCCTTCAAACACAGCCTTCTTGATACGCATTACCATCTATACCCCGTTTGGGACTGTTTGGAGGGACCTCACGGTGAAATGTGGTGTTGTGGCCGGAAACATGTGTCAGAAATTGTGAGCAAACCTTCAATTTGATAGTCCTACGAGCGGTGCAGTTGTGGAATCATACTTTTTTACAAATGTGCATCAAGGCTTGAAATGGCGTGATTACTGGTTGTGCGTTCCAGTGGCTTGCATTCATCTTGACGTGATGGAGAGTGTGCGTGCGAGTTTTTTTCTTCTGAGAGAGCGCATTGTTTGGTATTCTTTGAGTATGCTGACTCCCAATGCAATGTGATATATCGATATCTGTCTCTGTCTTTATGTTCGTGTTTGAACAAGACAAGATGGTGATGCTCGGAAACTGAAAGAAACACTAGCACTTATGTTTCAGGGGTGTGCAAAGTCAATTTGATACTTTATTTTGACCTTGCCAACATTTTGAACCTATCGAAGCGATAAAGCATGTAATTAATCCGTTGCGTATCATTATAATAGCACTTCATTTTGGCAGAAGTGGCTGGTCTGCGCAGCTCATTAATGCATATGCTTGGCCTAAGCTTCTGTGATACAACTTTGCAAAATTGTCTTTCCCTTAAGAATTTGGCATTTTTTATGCAGGCAAGCATTGCATCTGAGTGATCAATGTCAAAGTCACTGCAACTTTTGAGATGCTGGCTGCTGAGAAAGGTGGAAAGTATTGCTATCGGTGTCTTGGATAGCAGTTAATCATATTTCTATCATGAGCCTTGCTTGCATCAGCAGCTTAACCGCTTCCTTGCATTTCGCTGATCTAGCCATAATGCAGGTACTTGTCATGTATCCAGAGTTGTGCCAGGTCAGCATGTCTGCAGTGTCATTTCACATGTAATATTGTCTTGTTAAACATGTCTTATTACTTGTTCAAACAGTATTTCAAGTGAAGCGGCCTGATGGCTGCAGCATGTTGCATGGCTGTGAAAGCAGAAGATGTGTTTGCACCTTGTCACCCATGTTTTGTGGATTTCCAAAAAGGCTGAGCAATTGCCACGATGATGCTGTTAACCCGTGCCATTACACAGTGTATCACATTGGTTGGCCACTCTATGTAAAGCCTATGAAGTAACAGCCCATAATTTATGAATAATTGGCAACAACTGATTTGACAATGACAGTGAGTATGCTGTTGTACCACAGCGGTAATATCAGGGTTCATGAGAAATTACGTGAATAATCGTAAGTAAAAAAAAACTTTTTGTTAACCCAACCTTACCATCTTTACCGTAGAAATAATAATGTTTTAGCAATCAATTGGTAGCAATGTTACAGGTTTATTCATTGTTGCATGCACTTGACTTTCCAGTTACAAATAATAAAGAAAGTAACTGAAGTGCACATCACATGATAGCAATGTCAGGACTACAGCACTGCAGGCAAGGATAAGTCGACAATACAGTGTTCACATCTCCAGCAGTCTTTGGCAGGTTCCCGGAACGAAATTCATAAGTCTTCACAGCATATCGTGCTTTGATATTAATAATCTGCCCTAAAAGCTGGCGATCGCTATGTTGCGTATGTCAACCAATCCACCAAATCTTATCTTACAACCAGTATCAAGATAAAAAATCCACCAACAAGCTATTCACTAATCCGCCACGCAACACAGCGCCCGCGACGGGCATGGCTTGTTGGCGTCAGCTTTCGTGTGTTTCGAGGTATCCTTTAGGTCTGGCTGCCAGATGCAGCCAGGCATTGCTGTCGTCACAAAACCATTCCATGACGCCATCAAACAATGACCTAGCGGGGCACATTTTTACAAACTTTGAAATTTTGCCACTTATGGTGGTTTTTGAGGCTTGAAAGCTTACCATGACCAACAAGCAAGCTTTTCCCGTCATATCTGATGCTTATCTCGTTGCGTATGTACACATTGCCCACGAAGGAATGGCGTGGTCCCAACTCTGCTCTGTTCCTGCTTGATCCTGAGCATCCGCCAGACCGTCCAACACAACTTTGAAAACAGAGCTTGCCACCACGCAAAGTTTTCATGGTTGATCTAGTTGAATGAGGTTTATATTGCGGAGCTCGCTTATCCAATTTCAGCTCTGACGATGTAGCTACGCAAGCCACTGCGGTGCTGGGTGCACCGCCTCCGTCAAAACGGCCGCCGGCGTCCGCTCATGCGGAACATGACCTAAACCTTGACTGGACACCAGGCCGGCTGGGTCGGCTTGACAGCCAGTGGACAATCAGCTGACGGCTTGACAGCCAACAGACCGGCTGTCAACACGCCGCTCAAACGCTGATCGGTGCGGCGTAATCGGGCAGGGGCACCAGGGTCAGCACGGCCTGCGCCGGCTTTTACACAATGGGCACGAAAGCACCATACACCCAGCTATGTATGGACCATGCCCCGACCACGGAGGATAGCGAAGAAGCGAACCACTCTCGCTGCCGCCTTGTAGCCAGCGCGGCAACAGAGGTATCGCGATCCCACGAACAACTTGCACCGTTCAACATACATGCCCTCCGGTACAGCATAGCCATTCGCGGCCACCAAAGGACGGCAAGATCGCTGATAACTAAGACAGTAGTAATAGCCTTATAGCTGTCCAGGTTGTTTCGAGGAATAAGGCAATTACTACTGTCTTATCTATGTGCATAATGTTTCTCGCAAATACACTTAACAACTTAACCGATAAAGTGCAAGTCTGTAATGCAACGTACCCGACGCAAAAGACGGAGCCACGCCCCATCGCGGAGGCAAATGGACAATAAGTTTGATACCCTTTGTGATTCTTATTTCTGAGTTAGCTTTGGGGAGCATGAAAGCTGTTTTGTGAGGGGCAGCATGAATATCAGAACAGAAAAAAACAGATGCTATTTATAGTGTTACCACTTTATTACGTCATTTATGATGTTACGTCTGACCTGTACGCCTTGGGTCCGACATCGTGCAA